>NC_028641.1:12477935-12547829 GCF_001406875.1 Solanum pennellii | reverse complement strand
TATATATATATATATATATATATATATATATATATATATATATAGGGAGATACTCACTAAACGTATTCGAATAGAAAGAAGCTGGTTTGTTTCAGCTTTACTCTTCTCCCTATTCATAGGAGTTCTCTAAGTTCCGTCGGTGCGGAAAGTCGCTGCATATTCCAGCTCGTTTGAACCCTGTTTCGCTGCTCAAAGAGAGATAATTTTCTCTCTGTTAACTTATCTCTTTGTCGTTTCTTTTGGTTTTGTTGGTGAATGTCGGAAATCACTGTTAGATTGGTTGTTGGCTGATTTGTATCGTTCGGCATCAATGTTTCTAAGTTAAACTTTACCCATTTATTTATTTTACCAAGTTTGCCGAAATCTTTTCGATTAACAAAATGACAGCTCTCATTCTAGTACCCGCGGATATCATCTCTACTTCTAAACGGTTTTGAATTTTTCTTTTTCTCCCCTTCCTCTGTTTGACAAATCTTAGTTTATACCAACACCGGCTAGTTTATTTATTAACGTTTGAATGAGTTCGTTGCTGTATATACTGCTTATATTTCTCCTGGTTCGTCTCGACACTTCTTGTAATATTAGTACCTATGAGCTTTATTAATTTTGCTACATGAGAAATGTGCCCCCTCTCTTTCTCCCATGAATGTGGTGTTTGGCTTCGTATGCACTCATCCTGTCCGTTTCATGTGGTTGGTAGTGTCAATTTTTTTTTCTTTCTGCTTTAAGATCCCATCCGGTTTCAATATGGTCTTATATTCATTTCGAATAAATATAAACATGTCCTCTCCTTAAGCTTTGTTGTTAGGCGAATCTGGAGATTATCTCTAACCAACCGGAATCATTTGTTAACCTTTAATTTATTTGGGCGTTATTGATAGACCATGTTAGCCACTAAAACTATGTTTACATCATTTGGATGTGCTCACAAATGTGCTAAGTCGAGTGAGGCATTTTTCTTGTTTTAGATGTTTCGAACAACGATATTTCTTTTCGAAATGATTTGGTCTATGACTTATTGAGAATTATAGCTATCAATAGCAGAGTTAGCAGAGTTAGTTAATATTTCTTGTTAGTTAGTTAGTCACATTGTTAGTTAGTTAGTCACATTGTTAGTTAGTTAGTTGGTTGATCACATGTTTTCTTCTTCCTTGATTAGTCTAGAAACTTCCAAGTCACATGTATATAATGAAGGAGTTAAAGATGAAATGATTAACATTTTTTGGAATGAAATAGATTGCAGTTCTGTCCTTCTTCTTCTTCTTCTCTACAATGGCTGTTAGTTCACTGCATCAGTGAAGCCATTATAGTAGTTAACTCACTGTATCAGTGAGTTCTTGTTATGGTATCAAAGCAGGGTTAGATTCTCTTGTTTTTGTATCTGCGGGATCTGTGTTTGATCCTAATTCTTCATCCAAGTTCATTGGCTTGCCATGACAAAAGTCACAACTCAAGCAACTGGCACTAGAATTGATATGAACAGTGTATTCTATGTGCATCCTTCAGATAATCCAGGAACATCACTCGTTCCAGCTCAATTTGATGGAGTTGGATACAAATCATGGAGAAGAGGCATCTTACGAGCTTTATCTGTGAAGAACAAGTCAGTTTTTATTGATGGAAGTTGTGTGAAGCCAGCTGAAAATTCACCACAAGCTCGTCAATGTCAGAGATGTGATGATATGGTAACTTCATGGATATTGAATTCTCTCACCAAGGAGATTGCAGATAGTGTTGAATATGTCAACAATTCGTGTGAACTTTGGAAGGAGCTAGAAGACAGATATGACCAGACAAATGGTGCAAAACTATATCAGATTCAAAAGGAAATTGATGATTTAATACAGGGAACATTAGACATCACTGTCTATTACACAAAATTGAAGAAGCTGTGGGAAGAATTAAATACTTTGAACACCAAGAGCATATGCACATGTACATGTGTCTGTGGTGCCAAGGATAGTATGCACAAGTCAGAACAAGACAGACGATTGATACAATTCCTCATGGGGTTGAATGAAGTTTACACTGTGATTAGAGGTAACATACTTATGATGAGTCCTCTTCCTTCTATTGCACAGCTTTCTCTCTGTTAATTCAAGAGGAAAAACAAAGAGAATATAGGCCTACCATTCGTACACCTATGGAGTCAATCTCACTAAATGCAAATGCTGGCAGAGGATCACAAGGTGGTAGAGGATATAGAACAAATTTCTAAAATAGTAGTGAATTGAGTAACAATGGTAATAGAAGTGTCTTGATCTGTGATTTTTGTAAGAAACAAGGTCACATTAAGGAGAAGTGTTATAAGCTACATGGATATCCTCCAAAGAATAATGTTCTTAATAATAGAACAAACAATACACAACAGTTCAATGCACAACAATTTAGGCAGAACGATAATCAAAATTTCAGAGGAAGAAGGATTGTGGCAAATGCACATGGGGAAGAATGCTCACAAGAAAACAGTAATTCAAATGCTGTCATCACACAAGAACAATATGGCCACATTATGAACTTGTTACAGCAGTTCCAGATTGATAGTTCAGGAGAGGATTCTAAGAATAATGCTGAATCTAATAAGTTTGCAGGTACAATACTATGCACTTCTTCTATTGAGTTTGGTACTGCTTCATGCAAGTGTTCTAGATCAAGCATTGACTTGTGGATTATTGACTCAGGAGCTTCAAACCATATGACATATAATAAATCTTCATTAACAAACATTCAGACATTACCCTACCCTATACTTGTTTCACTTCCAAATGGATACAAAGTCAAAGTGACAGAGTTTGGTGATGTACACATTGCACCTAAAATGGTTTTAAACAAAGTATTACATGTTCCTTCTTTCAAACATAATCTCATTTCAGTCCAGTCCTTAGTCTCTTCAATGCAGTGTATGATTTCTTTTACTGATACAACCTGTCTATTACAGGCCCCTTCAGTGAAGAGGCCTCAGGCAATTGGTAGTAGCAGGGATGGCATTTACTACATGTGTGGAAGATGCTTGAAAAATGCTACTCAAACCACTGATCTTGCTTGTAGTTGTCTACCTCATGTATGTAGGAGTATTCCTTTTCCAAGTTCAGTTTGTAATGAATCATTTGTGGAAGAATCTAGAAAACTTCCTGTGATGTCTGTTTGTTCATCTACTGAAAATACAAGTGTATTGAATAATTGTGCATCTTTTGAATCTCTTAAGGATGATGTGGATTTGCTGTGGCATAACAGACTTGGCCATGTACCCTTTGTGAAAATGAAAAACATACCTACTATTCCAGTTAAGTTTTCTACTAGACAGCCCTTCACTTGCACCATATGTCCTATGGCAAGACAAACCAGACTACCATTCACTCACAGTACAACTCATTCTAAGAGCATATTTGACCTTCTTCATATTGATTTATGGGGTCCTTACCATGTTCCTACATATGATAATTGTAGATATCTCATCACCCTTGTAGATGATTATAGTAGAGCTACCTGGACATATTTGTTGAGCACCAAAAGTAATGCCATACAGGTTCTTCAAACCTTTATCAATATGATAGAAAATCAGTTTCAAACAACTATAAAGTGTATCAGATCAGACAATGGGTTAGAGTTCAACAACAATGAAACACTTAAATTCTTTCAAGCTAAAGGCATTACACATCAGAAAAGCTGCCCTTACACTCCACAGCAGAACAACATAGTGGAGAGAAAACACAGATACTTGCTTGAAACTGCTAGAGCACTTCTTTTCCAATCCAAGTTACCAACCAAGTACTGGGGTGATTGCATTCTTACATCTACATACCTCATTAACAGACTTCCATCCACATTTCTTCAAAATAAATGTCCTTATGAGATGTTATATAAGGAAAAACCAAAATATAGTCAATTAAGATCCTTTGGATGTCTATGTTATCCCACATTACCTAGAGTTCACAGAGACAAACAGGAGCCAAGAACCACCCCCCATATCTTTATAGGATATCCTTCTGGAATCAAAGGGTACAAGGTAATGAGTCTTGTCACAAAGAAAATACAAATCTCAAGAGATGGAATTTTTCATGAAGGCATCTTTCCTTTTTCTTTCTCTTCAGAAAATAGTAATTTTCCTTCTATTGCAAAAACTTGTTCTACTGATTTCTCTGAACCTTGTGATGCATTGTTAAACAATCATTTAGATGTAATTGATGATCATCCAACTCTGTCTCTTAATCCTCAGCCTATACATTCATCACCACCTACACAAACTATACCAATACCACATATACCACAAAGAAAATCTAATAGAGAAACTAAGACACCTTGTCATTTAAAGGACTATGTCTTGTCACTTCCCAATCTGAAGAACAACTCTGTTTCCAATACCATTCCCAATACCAACCAAAGCAGCCTGATATCTAATGCATTTTTCAGTAAACACACTAGTTCTGATGTCATTGCTTCTAAAAGTCAAGTCTTGGTTGAAAACATTTGCTGTGATAGTGAACCATATTCCTATGAAGAAGCAGCATTAAGTCCTGCATGGCAAAAGGCAATGGAACAAGAGTTTGATGCTTTACATGCAAACAAAACTTTGGATTTGGTTAAACTGCCTAGGGATAAACAAGCTATTGGTTGTAAATGGGTATACAAAGTGAAACATAAAGCTGATGGTAGTATTGAGAGATTCAAGGCTAGATTGGTAGTTAAGGGATACACACAAAAGGCTGGAATAGATTACACAGAAACATATTCACCTGTTGTCAAGATGACCACTGTGAGAACATTGATGGCATGTGCTGTGAAGAAAGGCTGGAAAATGTTTCAACTTGATGTCAATAATGCATTTCTGCATGGTGATTTAAATGAGGAGGTGTATATGACAATACCTCAAGGTCTTGATGTGGGTGAGCCAGGCTTAGTTCGCAAGCTTAACAAGTCTCTATATGGACTTAAACAAGCCAGCAGACAGTGGTATGCCAAGTTGACTGAAGCATTGTCTCTTAGAGGATATACACATTCACACTATGATTATTCCTTGTTTTACAAGAAGTCTAATTCACTGGTGGTGTTTGTGGCAGTTTATGTTGATGATATAGTCTTAACAGGCACAAATTCCACTGAGATCACTCAACTAAAGCTATACCTTGATAAGACATTCAAGATTAAAGACCTTGGTAAGCTTCATTATTTTTTAGGTATGGAGATACTTGACACTGCAGGAGGGGTTCTTATCTCACAAAGGAAGTTTGCATTAGATTTACTGAAGGAATATGACTGTTACAGATACACAGCTTTATCATCACCCCTTGATCCAAATGTTAAACTCAAAGCCAAGGAAGAAAGTCCACTACCTGATCCTACCTACTACAGGAAGCTTGTGGGAAAGCTAAATTTTCTTACTAATACCAGAATGGATATTTCTTTCAGTGTTCAACAATTGAGTCAGTTCATGCAAGATCCCAGAATTCCTCATTTACAAGCAGCCTTCCACTTGCTCAGGTATATAAAACAAGATCCTACCCTGGGAGTCTACTTCTCAAAGGATCCTAACTGTATTATGAAGGCATATTGTGATTCAGACTGGGCTACATGTCCAGATTCCAGGAAATCAGTAAGTGGATTCTTGGTATTACTTGGAGATAGCCCTATCAGCTGGAAATCCAAGAAGCAGGAAACTATATCACTGTCATCTGCAGAGGCTGAGTACAGGTCACTCAGGAAGGTGGTAGGTGAATTGGTGTGGTTACACAGGCTGATCAATGAGTTAACAATACCTCACTCTTCTCCCATAGTTGTATATTGCGACAGTCAAGCTGCCATACACATAGCACATAACCCTGTGTTTCATGAAAGAACTAAACATATTGAAGTTGATTGCCATTTCGTACGTAATAAGCTGCAGGAGGGGCTCATTTCGATTCAACATATAACCACAAATGAACAATTGGCAGACATTTTTACTGAGTCTCTCACTGGCATTAAACATGCTGCAATTCTGAACAAGTTGGCTGTAAGATCTTTACCTCCAACTTGAGGAGGGGTATTGAGAATTATAGCTATCAATAGTAGAGTTAGCAGAGTTAGTTAATATTTCTTTTTAGTTAGTTAGTCACATTGTTAGTTAGTTAGTCACATTGTTAGTTAGTTAGTTGGTTGATCACATGTTTTCTTCTTCCTTGATTAGTCTAGAAACTTCCAAGTCACATGTATATAATGAAGGAGTTAAAGATGAAATGATTAACATTTTTTGGAATGAAATAGATTGCAGTTCTGTCCTTCTTCTTCTTCTTCTCTACAATGGCTGTTAGTTCACTGCATCAGTGAAGCCATTATAGTAGTTAACTCACTGTATCAGTGAGTTCTTGTTATGACTAATAGTGGTTCATCCATGCACTTGACTTATTCAATTTTGTTGGAATTTTTATGAGCTGATGAACGCCAGGGGTTCAGTTTGTTTATTACAATAGAATGAGATTAATGTAGCATATTGTTTTATAATGTGGTGAGTACTATTTATTTTATCTCCCTTTTGTCATATGCTTATGTTGTCAGCCAGCATGTAAATTTTGGTTCCTAAGGATCAATGTTTTTCTTTCTTGCTGTTTCAATTTATTGGTGCTTAATACGCCTCTGCATGAATCATTTTAGTAGTATTACATGTCTATTTCTATTATAAAATTATATAGAGTTGGATAATATATTAATTCCTTTCCTTACCTTGTTTGCATGTGAAAATTTTCCGGGTCCTTATGGATCTTACCCTCGCATTTTCTATCGCGCAACGGAGGCCCAATTCTCATAAAAGTCACCCGATTAGAAAACTCGAAGAATAAAATTCCAAAAGGTGTACAGGCCAGAGTTGAAGATTTTGGACTTATATGTTGTATTTAGTTAAATTTTGGGCCTAAGCCTTTGTCTTTTGCATTATTATTTTGTTAGAATTTAGGACAGGTACAATCGAATGGGTCTAAAGGCCCAAAATAAAGTGGGTCCAAATACCGGTCCAGGCGGACAGAAATCAAATTTGGATCTAACTCTCTTTCTCTCTCTTTCTCCCTCTCTCTCTCTCTTTATTTTTTTAATCATGTACTTATTGTCTGTATATCTATCGATAGTTCTAAGGTTTAAAACATTCAAATCCCCGCTCAGACGCTATTGTTTTTTAATTAAGTCGATCAAGTTTAAACAAATTAAAGAGTAGATAGAATTTGGAAAATTAAATACTCGTTTGGATGGAAAAATTAATACTTCATTTTCAAATAACTTTAAATAATTTTTATCTCAAAATTTAAGTTAGACATTTTAGCCAAACAAGTTAGTTGCCGGATAATTGCGAGTTAGCAAATGTTTTAAGTGCCGTAATAACCTTTCTAAAATATAAATATGAATCCCCGAACCTTTTTACAGTTTTCAATTGATTTCTTGTTGAAAATCAATTTTTTCTTGATTTTTTCTTTAAAAATTTAGTGCCGACTCTAAAAAGTTTAAAACTTATAAAATATATTTTTTTGAAATTAAACAGAATGACGACTCTGCTGGGGATTTGGAGGATTTTAATCTTAAAATTAACTTACTTGGCTATGTGTAAATAACTTGCTTATTTGCTTTCTTTTTTATATCGTTAAAAAACTGTCGCATTTTCATGGTATTTTTTAGCAAAATGGCAAATAGTTACATTAGGATAAATGAAGTTACGTGGCTTACCACGACTTCTTTCAAAAACACACAAGTCTTCATTTGGAAGTAACAAACGAATAGTTGGGTTGCGGTCATCCAACTTCGTTTGTTAGTTTCACCTTATCGTCTGTTCGACTCGGTTAACCGTCACTTTTGAAATAATTCTAGTCAGCCTAAGATAGAGAAAAATCAAAATCGAAACTAAGCATCAGCCTAAGACGACTTAATATCCAAGGCATATTAAGTCCATTAGTTGAAACCGCCAAAATCATGTCCAAGGTCTCTGACCTTACAACATATCATTTTGTTTGACATTTGAATGTTGTACATGTAGAAACAAAATATGGGGGTGGATATACTTAACTGGGTTTTGTTTTGTAGGTATGAATCGCTTTCCAAGATTTGTCATGGTCGTAAAAGCACAGCCTCTACTCAAAATGTGGTATAACAACCTTGACAGAGATCACAAAAGAACCCTAAAAAATATGTGGGCGCCCTGACCGAATTGATCAACATGATATCACCCCTGGTTGGCCTGAGCTGACCAAATTGAAGAACTCACTAAAAAGTCTAAGAAAGCAAGTTAATCAAAAACGTTAAGGCAAAGGAGATTTCCGTCAAGTTGGTGGTGGAACTTTAGGTAAATTGGGCGTGGTTTTGGAGACAAGTTTGTGCTGCAACTTCAAACTTGAACAACGTCAAAAGGTATGGGTTTCTTCTCTCTTGGTCCCTTTCCCAAGAGGCCCCTTACGATTCAAACTATTCACTTCGAAACTAAGGTTGTTCTCCTTTGTATGTCCTTGTCCCTAGCTCCTAAACGAATTCATAGGATGAGTATGTTGTGCTGGTAGATTTAGGTATGAATGATCTGTTTATATTAAATGTGAATATGTTTATGTGAGGGAAATTACGAAGATGATAATCAAAGTGTGATCGAAAAAAAAGAGGTGTGTGTGTGTGCACGTTGGCAGTGTGCTTGGCCATTGTCTTGGGGTCGTTTAAGACATGTATTTCTTGAATATTTTATGTGTGAAATATGTATACATTGTGATGCTCATTGTAATGAAATATGGTTGGTTGAACAACAATCTTTTAGCAAAATAAACTTATGAAAGATGTGATTAAAGATGAGTTGAAGAATGACAAAAAATTTTCAAATTTGTGCACTCTACAATGAGGCTAAAATCTCGGTTTTTTTAAAAGGGAAAATAAAATAAGTGAGGTCAATGGGAATTGAACCCAACATATTAAGAAGGCTGAAAAAGAAAGAAAAAAACGTGAAGGGGCTAAGGGGAATCGAACCCCTTAGCTACTGGTTTTGCGAGACAAGGGAAAGGAAAATAGGGCTGGGGGGATTCGAACCTGGCTAACTGGCGCCACAAATAAAAAGAAATGGGGCTGGGGGGAATCGAACTCGCGAACTGGGGGGAGAAGGAGGAGAAAAATAAATCAAACAAATAAGTGGGAGGCGTGGGATTAGAACCCACGACCTCCAGACAACGAGTGAATTAGAGAAAATTAAAGAAAAGGGAATGGGAGGCGTGGGAATCAAACCCACGACCTCAAGGCTGAAAAGAAGAGGCGAAATTAACTAAGAAATAAACTGAGGCTATGGGGGTTCGATCCCACAACCTCACTGCCACTCGCCCAATTTAATGAAAATAAAGTTAGAGAGACTGTGGGGGTTCGAATCCACCACCTCACAGCCTCTGCAAAATTAAAATTTAAATAAGGAGGCTATGGGGTTTCGAAACCACAACCTCCCTATGCAAGCGAAATTAACATAAAAATACAAGAGGTTATGGTGGTTTGATCCCACAACCTCTTGGTTTAGGCGAGAATGGGCAACATGAGGCCGATGAAAATTAAAAAGGGGTTGTGGGGGTTCGAACCCACAACCCTTCAGCCAACCTAAGAGAAAAATTTATTAGACAATTAACCCTTCGATGTTAATGTTGAGATTTAATTTAGAGTTCTAATGTTATGAATATTAGAAATAAAATCAATGAAAAATATAAATGATATCCAAGTGACTCAAACTTGGATTTCCTTGCCCAATCTTCCGTATTGATACATAAGTGATATGTGGATAAAATATCCAAGAATAATGCCACCTACTTACATAAAAATCAAGATCTTGGCATATATACAAGATACATAAGTCTTGTACTACATAATCTTAGGAAAGTAATAATCACTTAACGAACTATGAATGAATCCCCATGGCTTGTATGTATAGACACATAAGTCTAACATACGTTCAAAAGTAAGTGAACCTAAGATGTTTGCAATGAAATGATGAACCCTAGGAGGGTTAAGTATGAGTGTAAGATACACTAAGTGGCAAAGTGCGTTGGCATATGATGAGATGAACTATGAAATGGTGAAATGAACATTCACGTAATAAGAGGTGAGTAACTATGAAAAGTAAAGGTGCTAATGATGAAGAATGTGGTGACAACATGACATGAGGCTAATGTAAATGATGAGAGCAGTCTCAAATGAGCCTAAGTAAATGTCACCAATACGTACTCACCAATGAGAATTTAAAATAATGAAGAGATCAATCTCTATGAACACTCTAAAGAAAGTATTGAGCTTAACACACTTAATACGAATGGTGAGATGAGAAATAATCTAATGAGCTATGATGTCCTCATACTAGAAGCTAGCTTCCATGACATATGAGATGAATGTAATGGAACTTTATACTGAGCACCGATAGGCTAGCTATGAGCGGTGATGCCTTCTTTCGGGAAGGGCGGAGGTTCACGTAACTCTCATGAGATGAGACCGTCCGGCATGCCGGGTATGGATCTCCTTATATCTCCTAGTATTCGAACCTATACTGCCAATATAGGGATCTAGCGGGGTTCAATTCCCATGTACGCTAGCATGTTTTGGGTCACTTTGGGCGGTGATTCCACCTCTTTTCGGTGTAGGGGAGACACTGGATTACATGATGCTCACATGATCTATGTCGGTTAAAGTTAAAGTTCCCAATGAATGAATGAGGCCAGCCTCAAATGAAGCACATAATGAAATGAATGATACCAAAGGTGTTAGGATAGGATAATCAAGATGTGAGCTAGACTCAGGTAATGACATTAGGTTATTCCTAATCATTGCACATCAAACCCGATGAAAGTCTTAAACTATACCCTAGGTATAGTTGGTGTTCACACTGGCCTATGAATGAAATGAAATGAAGTACGTATGAATGAATGAAACAGACTCTGTGTTTGCTAATGAAGACTCCCTAGTTGAGGTCCCATATGTTTAGCTCTCATTTTGGAAAGTCTTAATGTCAAGTCCATGATTCCAAGGTCTCATGGCATATGAATGAATGATATGAAAGAAGTTATGTGTTATATGTTATGTGCTATGGTATGTACTATATAAAAATGTTACGTGTTGTGTGTAATATGATATTTATGATGATGCATGTTACTCTCATGGCATGACCTTCATAATCTAATTTGGAAAGTTCACTAACTTTCCTAATCTCGATTTGGCAAGTCTACTGACTTGACTTCCAAAAATCATGTCGTTAGGAAAGAGCTATTCTTTCTCATGCACGTCCTTGGTGTGTGCTTGCATATAACCATACTTAGTACAAGTGTGTACTAACCCTATACATCTATACTATTTTAGGCGCAGGCACAGGTGGGCGATAGAGCTACAGGATCATTGTTGCAGCTATCCGGACGTCAGCATTCATCCGGAGTTTGGTAAATCCTAATGCTTTCGAGGATGCTGCTATTTTACATTACAACTTAGTGTTAGAGTTGAGCTAGTGGAGCGTGTTCCACTAGCGTTTCTTTCCTGTTTTGATTCAGACTTTGTATTGGGCAATTTTGGCAATTATATAATTAATACTTATTGAACTATTTCTCTCAGTTGTTTATCTCTTAATGTTAGACAGTTGATGATGAACAATTATGAAATGTTAAGAATGTTTAGCAAGTATGTTAAAGAACAAAAAGTTTTTAATTTTGCGCTAAAATTAACCTAGGTGAAGTATGAATAACGCATGTAGGCTTGTCTGCGACCTCTGAGAGGTTAACGACGCCTGTCTCATCTGGGGTGTACTGATATACCGTGGTTTCACGGTTTTATTAATACTTTTTCCTTAAGTTTAGTGTGTCCAAAAGCCTTTTTGTGCTAATTTTTATATAAGTTTCTCCTTATTTGCAGGAAATCTGTCCAAAGATGAATGCGGAGGTTTTTGAGCAAAGAAATGCAGAAGAGACCACCTACGGAGCTTGTGACGGTCTGTCATGCCTGTGACGTTCCGTAGGTGGCAGCGTAGTGCAGCTGCTGAAGGAAGATGGGGAAGTCTGACCAAGTGTGGGGTTACGGAAAGCGTGACGGACCGTCGTAGCCATGACGGTCCGTCCTGCAGGTTCGTCATGAAGATCAGAGAAGTAGACCCAGTACCCATATTTCAAGAGTTCAAGTGTTTTGGAACGGAGACCCTCGACGGACCGTTGTGTTCGTAACGATCCGTCATACCTGCCGTCGAGGGTAATGAAGAGAGCAGCATAAGAAATTTGCAAAGTATGGGACGACGGAGTCCACGACGGCCCGTCATGACCACGACGTCCCGTCGCGAGGTCAGTCGACCCAGCCGCGTTTTGACAGATTTCCAGCAAATAGAGTCCTTGTTTAATTAGGTTTTTATTTTTTATAAATAATTCGAAAAACCTCGTTTTTTAGGTTAGACTCTGGATCAAATTTAGACTTTTGAATATTGTGAGACTCTTGATTATTTTTTAGACTCTTTGAGAGATTATTGATTATCTTGAGACTTTTATCATTGATTGTTGGTGACTTTTGCTGATTAATCAAGTGAACTTTCGGATTTTACTCTTTCTCATCGAAGTAAGTGCATGAATTCTTATATCATATATTGAATATTGTAATTATGACTATGGGTAACTAAACTCCATAACTAGGGTTGTGGGAACCATAGGCTAATAATGAGGTAAAACCTAACTAAAATAACAATTCTAGAATAGTGTCTTGTTCTTTCGTTTAGAAGTCTTTTTAACGGATGGCCAACGTTAGAACTCGCCTTAATGCTACTTACCGGACCAAGGAGGTAGATAATAGGAAAAGAATTATCAACATAGATTTAGTGTATACTATCTAATAGGCTAGTATTGATTGGTACGAGGGAATAACTTAGTCAAATATCGAACACGATGCTTAATATGAGGTAAAGATAAGGGTTAGGATAGCAACACACGTAGCCGGACCAAGGTGCGGAGTGACATTTTCATTTTATGCTTTCCAAGGAAGTAATTGACTGAACAATATTAGTAATAGATTAAAGTTAAGTCTAAACTATTTTCCTCGTGGGAACGATCCCAACCTCACTAGTTGGGTTATTTACTTGACACGACCGCTTTACTTCGTATTTGAGAAGTAAGTTTGAGCGTATCATGTACACTCCGGTCGTGACACATGGGTCGAAGATAAGATAGAGGGGATGCAATACGAGGATTGGAAAGAAAAAGAACGCCTGAGTGAGGGTTACCTGTTGATACTACGATGCATGTTTCAAAAATACAAGACTCAAGAAAGCAGCGGAGAAGCAGGGCCATCAGGGACAGCATAGTGGACTTCGCCCCTGCGTGGGTTCTTCTATATGTATTTCTATCATTTTAGTACGTTTAAATGGCTCCTGCGTGGGTCTGTAACTTTTGTATTTTGTTATTTACTTTCCCCCGTTTATTCCCCTTGTTAACATTAACTATTCATATGAGAAATTTACTTGGGGGGTGATTAAGTGGTTTAATTCCACACGTACATCATTCAAATGCGCTAGGCCTACCTTGGCTAAAAAGGTTCCCATGTATGTTTAGGATGCGATATATGTGTTTTTTAACTGTTTATGTGATATGTTGTTTTGAATGAGAGCATCGTTAATCCACTCCTTTCTAGAAATTTTCGGAAAAAAAAAGATATATACAAGTCACTATTACAAAATGTCCGACCAAATTTTCCGAATCTTGAGTTTCTCATCCAAAAATAAATATCCTCTCCAGATCCTAAAACACTACTATACCATCTAAGGAAAGGTGAGATTACAGCTATGGACAAAGGAAAGGGTATCCAGACTGAACCAACTGAAGAGGACGTGGTCGACATATAGAAGCAGCGCGGAAAGCGCCTATACGATCTATTGTTTCCTCCTAAGAACCCCGAATTGGAGAACATTGAAGAAAGTTATGAGAAGAGGTCGCCCACAAACCTTCTCTTGAAGGACGTATGGCAGAAGGGGACCAGAAAATCACTCTCGAAGCATTTCCACAAGAACACAATAAGGATGGAAGCCATCTCGTGCACCCTCATTTTGGATCATTATCGGGCCAGGCATATGTTGAGGCCCATCGAAAGAGCATCTTCTTAAGTGGGATCAGTGGATCTCCGCAAGACTTGTAAGTGTCATTGCCAACCAAAAAGGGCACACGATAGAGGAGTGCATAGAGTGTAAGAATGCGGTCCGTCATTTGCTTGATATGGATAATATTGCAAACAACTGGGGTAACAGTGTCATCATCGCATGTGATGAACCGCGCTCGACATACCGGTCACTGAGAAGACTATATTCTATTATTGCTCATTTACGCCTTTCAAGAAAACAATATTGGAGGTCTACTCATAATTGGTTCAAACGGAGTCTTCACCCATTTCTACAAAGATGTGGACGTGGTATATTCCCTTTGATTCGAGGTTCAAAAACGTCGCCCCTATCAGAATGCCGTAGACTATAGCATTGAAAAGTATCTTGCATTCCGCCATGACATGAAATATCTCATCAGCATAGGAAAGATTCAAGTCGAGTCTTTTCCCTGTGGCTAATGCTACGAGAAGAAGGAGAAGGGATGAACTGGAGTTGCTTTTTATTTTAAAAGCTTTGTTGTTTATTTTGCAATTTCCTTGTAATCGTAATGAATGAATGAATGAAAACCAGTATTTCTTTTACCAAAACTACGTAGGTCCTGAATTCTCCTTGTGAGATATGTAGGCAGCCTTCAAAGGACCGGCCCCTATCTTTAAAAATTTTCATTCTTTCTCTGTCATCTTACAACGAAATATGAGTCTCAGATCAACGGACGTCGGAAGACATGCAGCAAGAATACTCTAGCTCAGTTTGATTTTACCTTTCGAAGATAATTCCAAATTAAAACAAGCAAACTCCTACTTGTCAAAAAATCAATTTCGCATTTACTCATGGGATATCATGTCCTCAAACTAAATTACTTTTGTGTGTTCATCTGTTCTCTGTGTGATATCTTGCATTATATATTCTGAACTCAATCTAACAAATTTGCCTTTGAGTTGTTTCCTCCACAAGTACTTATAAATTGGTCTGTGTCGATTAAACTGACTGATAATCCATACTTTACTATATCTAAAGGGCCTGCAGATTCCTTTCCTAGCCAAAGTTCAGACAAGGGAAAAGCAGTGATGGGAGACAACAACGAAGAAATTAGTCTTACTGATGTTGTGGTGGCTCAACCCACCATAGCATATCAGAACAATTTGATTATGCAGTTAATGTAGCAGATTGTTGAGATGAAAGTGAAAATGCAAAGGAGACAGGATCTACCTGCACCAGGTTTTACTGTCAACGTTTCTATTGATGGAAGGCCTCTTATAAACTTTCCCTCTTAAAACATGGATCCAACTCAGATTCCATCGTCTACTCCTGCTCAAAATCCCTCGGTAATAGACTTGACTACACAAAACCCTCAGTACGCCTCCGCCTCTTACCAGATCCCACCCCTACTCAAAACAACAATTCCCAAATACCTCCTCCTTCTAGAATGCCCATCACCAAACCGCTCTACCACCGCAAAACCAGAATCAAAACCAAAACCAAAACGCATCCACCCCAAATTTTTAGCACCACTAAAACCAAAACACTAATACCCAAACCTATTTGCAAAACTACCAAACTACCCAGAATGGCCAAAGTCCCTCCGTAGCTCTATCTCTACCCAGAAATATAAATTTCCGAATTCCCATTCCAAATGAACAGGATGTGAACGATTATGAGTTTGACCGTTATGAGGAGCGGGAAAGAGAGTGGAAGGAAAAAGAAGAGGCCGCAAAGATAGACATAAAGGAGGAGATCCGAAAAGAAATGAAGGAACTTTAATACATTCCTGACGTTGCCGATTTGAACTATGAGGACTTATGCATTCATCCGAATCTAGACCTCCCTGAAGGGTTCAAGATTACAAAGTTTGACACTTTTGGAGGAACAGGGAATCCCTTAGTGCACCTGAGGGCCTACTATGACCAACTCGTAGGAGTTGGGAGGGATAAATGTAAGACCCCAAAAATGACTAAGGTTAACTAGAGCCTAACATGTTGGTCTTGATGATTTATGGTCCTAAATAGGTCTATTATGTGTTAATTGGGCAATGTCTAAGAGTTTAGGTGCATTGGAAGTTAAACGTCAAGGGACGACTAAGACGTTCGACGAGTGAGTCACCTATGTGTATCATAATGTGTTTATATGTGATTCTTTGAGTTTGGAGGTCAAACGTCCAAGAACGTCCATGACGTTTGAAAATGTTATCTTGAAATGACCTTGTGTGTCTAGGCATCTTTCGTCGAATTTTACGTGTTCGTTTTGGATGAAATTTATGTGAGAGGTGATAAATCATATACGATCGTGTTTGAGTTGGAAATGTCCAGGCAAACATCCCTAAGGACCATCCAAGGGCCCTTGAGGAAGGACCCAAACTTGGAGTCAAGGTTGTCCAAGACATCGCTAAACGACGGAGGCATCAACGGCTTGTGGGCCTATCGGTGCCCCGCCGATGGGTGCCGTTGGTAGGGACTTAGTCTTGGGTGATAGGAGACTATTTTTAACTCCCTGATGGAACCAATGGAAGGACAGGACGTTCCGTTTGTGGAGAAACGGTCCGTCGACTGCCAACCGTCGGTGAGTCTGTGTCCCGCGTGCAGTTCACTGCCAAGTTAGGGGTGGACTTGTAATTTCACCCAACTTCAAAATTATAGTATTGGCGGTTATTTAGGGGTCTTTTGGGTATTTTAAATGTGTTTATAAGCCTAAAACACTAAGAAGATTTCATTCTTGTAAATCAAAATCCCAAATCCCTTAAAATTCTCTCTAAGACTTCATTGAAGTCCAAACTCAAGGAAGGGCTTAAAGTGACGAATTGAGTGGAGATTCTTCATCAAAGTGAAGAATTAGATTATTCAAGGTATGGATTTTCATCCTTTAAACTCTCTTTATCAAGGAGCCCTAATTCTTAAGAAGTTTTCTAAGGTTTTCATGTTAAATTGTCCAATTTCATGATTCTACCATGGGTTCTTGCATTAATGATTGCTAAACATTGAATAATGATTTAATTGATATTTTATTGATGATTTTAACCTAAATTACCTATGAAACCCTGAATTGGATGAACCCTAGATTTTGACTATGTTATGTGTACTTGATATTGACTTAATGATTATGAATTCTATAGTAGATTTCTATGGGCTTTCTAATCATGTAAGAATGGTGTTCAATTGATATCTAGGTTATATTAGATTGATGAATCTTTATTGAATTTACCTAGTTTCATTAATTATCATAGTTTCTACATTAAATTATTGTTCATGGCCATTTGTAAGGGTCTTATGTTATTGAATTAGATGATTTAACATCAAGTTGAGGTGTTGATGATTTTGTGGTGGTAAGCTGCCCTATTTCCCTTATTTTGATGTTATTTATACTTCAATTGTGCGGTGTTATGTGCTTTACTTGCAATCGACGTATCCTTGTTGGCGTTACTTTATGCAATATGATGATCATGACCTTGTCGGCACTACTTGAAGTTATGTGAATATTTGTGTAGTTGATTATGTGAAGTATGATGATATCTATCTACATGTTAAGCAATGTGAAAGTATATGTGTTCTATTGATGTTATGTAGGTGATCATGTTAGACTATGACTTTGACTTTGTGTGTAGTCTTAGGGTTGAGTCTTGGTTATTCTTACTTGACTATATGAGTCTATGTTGGTCACATTGATGATGTTATGATAGTGTATATGATGACTTGAAGATGATATGTTTATATTTATATGTTTCTAGAATGACATGTATTATGGGTTAAAGTGAAGTATGTGGTGTCTTGTCTTGGTTGACTTGTTTCCTTTACTTGATGTATATATGATTATGGATATGTGATGTTTTGACTTATGATGTTAAAGCTCTTAGTATTGAATGTATGAATGACATGTGACCTTAAATGAAGTTAAGAGAGTCTTCTATGTGAAACCTTGAACCTAGTGGTAAGGTTATGAATGTTGAAGTCGTAAGCCGTAATGGTATCCTTCAAAATATAGGAATGATGGAATTAAGGTTAATTGGCTTTGATGGCATCATATTAATCCTTAAGAAAGTCATCATGAGCTTCATGTCGCCATTGGAAGGTAGCCTTAAGAGGACCTCTTTGGTAGGGTAAATGTAATAGGGTTATGAACTTGTTATGGAACCCTTGTATGTGAACCTTAAGTGTGAACTACTCTATTAGAATGAAGGCTAGCACCGAGTGAGTATGGTAAGGGAAGTAGTTCTAGTTAAGTATGAGACTAGATTACCAAGCATGCCGTTCATATTCCTTAACCATGTGCCTACATGAGATGTGACTAAGTTCTACCATTGGCAAGTAGAACACCCTCATCGGAGTAGGTTAAAACTCCAGATTCCATGTCTAGCTATCATGGTCTGTGTCGGTTATTGCATGTTCTCATCATGTGGGATACTTACTAGCATTGGAGAAGTTCTATGAAGTTTAGGTGGTGGTATGGGACGCTATCTAGACATTGCACAATAGGCTTTGAAGGTGTTAGTTGGAGTCCCTAGGTCTTGTCCAAGACCATTACTTGAATGTCCTTTATGTGATTTATGATTCTTAATGAACTAATGGCTTATGTTATGAAATATGTAAATGGAATAAGTACTTATCTAGAGTAGTTAAGGGTTGTCTAGTTAAGGTGTGAAGGGGGAATAGGGATGGTCACTTCGTATCTTACCTATATGAGTCTTAAGAATGACTCTAGTTAGGGAAGATGTTGATTATGTGGACATGATGTGGACATGATCCAAACTTAGAAAGTCTTAAGGATTATTTAGGTAGTCTTGAAGAGGTCAAGCAAGGACATTATCTTCTTGATCTACTTAAGTAAGTCTTTTGATAGCCTTTTATGAGGAAATGTCATATTATCTATATGTTGATATGTTTGATGTCTTGAAGAGTGTATGTGACTTATTATAAGTGTTATTGATGGTCATTTAGGTGTGCTTTGAGAGGTTGTATGGGCGGTCTCTCTTTCTGGTTGCTTAAGTGGGTCATAGGATAGCTTTTAGTGAGAAGACTACATGCTAGAAGGTATGTTTAGTGAAGGTTAAACACTTCACTGTACAGTGAAGGGGCTTCACTGTAACAGTGATTTGATTTACTGGAAAGTGACTTAAAATGTGATATTTGGTTTAAATGTTATCTTATGTGTTTCTAAATTGTTAAGTGTTGTTCTTATGATTATAGTATGATTTTTAAATGAAAAGATGCATATTTCTAATAAATGTTCGTTTTCACCATTTTTATGCATAATGCCATACTTAGTACATGTGGTAGCACTAACTCCATGCTTTTATCTATCTCTATAGTTGTTGGTAGGTGAGGAGCTTTTGGGAAGTGAAGACTTGGACCGTAGCATCGTTAAAGAGAAGTTGAAGTATGTCCTCATTTTACTCGAGGGCATATGTCTTTTATGTTTTCATTTGAAGTATTGTAATAGACTAAGTCTTTCTATATTAGTATTGAAGTAAGGGCAGTGTCCCAAGTATTCTTGAGTCTTAAAATAATGAGATTGAGACTTACTGTTTCCTATTGTTTTATATGAAAGAGATTTTTAAAAACTATGATATGTTTTGTGAAAAGTTTTAATTCCGCACTACTTTTCGCTATGTTTATGCGATGAATGATATGTAAGGGCTTGTACAAGACCTCCAAGAGGTCAAGTACGTTGGTTACACTTCTAGGGTGTGGTTTCGGGATGTGACAATGAAGCGGTGCTAATGCGGCTTTTAGCCGAAGTTTGAGTGGAGAAACTTTGGAATGGTTTACATCTCATGAGACCAGATAGTGGCCCAGCTGGAATGCTTTGGCTAAGGACTTCGTCGAACGGTTTGCTTACAATGCGGAGATCTTCCCTGATCGTTATTCCTTAGAAAAGATGAAACAGAAGTCCAACAAAAGCTACAGAGACTTTTCATACATGTGGCGTAAGGAGGCAGCTAGAGTAAGGCCTCCCATGCCCGAAAAAGAAATAGTTGAAGTGTTTGTGCGGGTACAAGAGCCCGAATACTATGATAGAATCATGTTGCTCCTTGGAGCAAATTTTGCTGAGATAGTCAAGGTTGTGAGACTATCAAAGATCGTTGAAAGCTGGGAAGATTTCCCGTGTTGCTACGTCGCCCAGATCATCGGGTTTGTTGAATAAGAAAAGAGAAGACGTTTCTACTGTCTCTTATGAGAGGATAAAGACTCCCAGAAGACTATCATCCTACCAAGGTCGACCTCGACCTCCCCAAAATTCTTACCAGGCTTTCTACACGCAATCTAGTTATCTAATTACTCCTCTTCCCATCTACTTAAGTGCTACCTCCACGTACCAAAATGCCCCCCCCTCCAAGTTACCAAAATCCATCTCTAATTTACCGAATAATCCCCCCACTTTACCAAACTCCATCCCCTATTTACCAAAATGTTGCTCCCAACTGTGCCAATGTGCTGTCAAACAACAGAGAACCTCCCCAGTACCAAGCTCCAGTATACCAAAATACCCCTAAGAACTACCAAGCTCTATCACAAAATTACCAAACAAATCCTTATCCCAGAAACCAAACTCCCCGTCCAATAACCCGAAATTATCAACAGATGCCTCCTCCACAACAAGGCAACTATGATCCCCCTCGAACCATATTTAAGAAGAATCCCCCTATAAACTTTACCTCGCTCGCAAAAAGCCGAACAAAACTGTACGAGCGACTGGCTGCGGCTGGATACATTCACCCAGTGGGGCCCAAGCCAGTTGATAGTAGTTCCAAGTTCTACAGACCCTATCAAAAGATGTATGTATCACTCTAACTGCATTTTAGATGATACTGAGGATTGTATCAACCTCAAAGACAAGATTCAAGATCTGATCGACCAAGCAGTGGTTTCTCTTCAAACAACTACGCCCAATGTCAACACCAATCCTTTGCCGAATCATGGAGGCCTCAGTATCAACATGATAGAGACGAATGATGACTGGTGCACGACTAAGGCGATAGTCCCGATTGTTCAGGATGAGCTGGAAAAAAAAGTGGCTTCACTGAGTATCAAGGAGAAAAGGGAGTTTGTAATTCTGACACCCGCAAAGGCTGTCGCCTTGGTAGCATTAGAAACTCCGACTAGGCGGAACTTTGTGAATGAAACCACTGCCTCTCAGGGTATGACCCGATCTGGGAGGTGTAATACTCCCAAAAAGTTGGCTCTTGGAGGACAGAAGAAAGATAA
This sequence comes from Solanum pennellii, assembly GCF_001406875.1. Lineage (NCBI taxonomy): Eukaryota > Viridiplantae > Streptophyta > Magnoliopsida > Solanales > Solanaceae > Solanum > Solanum pennellii. The sequence continues at coordinate 12,526,568 of NC_028641.1, read as the reverse complement.
AAGGAAAAGGCCGATTAGTGAGGGTAAAGCGGAGGAATTCAGGAGAAAAATGCAGCCAAAGGACTATTCGCTTGTTAAACATTTGGAGAAAACCCCGGCTCAGATTTCTGTCTGGGCCTTGTTGATGAGCTCCCAGCTGCATAGGCAGGCCTTGATGAAGGCTCTGGATGACAAGTATCTGCCCGTAAGCACAAGCAGCGATAATATAGCGGTTATGATCAACCAAGTTATCCGAGGTCATCCAATTAGCTTATGTGACGAAGAGTTGCCCTTTGAAGAAAGGTCGCACAACAAGGCATTGCATATCACTGTCATATGTTGTGAAAGGGTCATAAACTGTGTCCTGGTGGATGATGGGTCTGGTCGCAACATTTTCCCACTGTCGACTCTGAGGCAGTTAAGGTTTGACTTACGGAAGCTGGAACAAAACCATGTCAATCTAAGAGCTTTCGACGGGGTACAAAGATACACATTGGGAGCAGTGAATTTGGTTATCCAGATGGGTCCGGCGGAGTACAATGCACAGTTTCAGGGTTTGGACACTAACACCAGCTATAACCTTTTTCAGGGGAGTCCTTTCATACACATGGTTGGGGTTGTGCCTTCTACTCTTCACCAGATGATGAAACTCGTCTGGAAAGACCAAGAACTAGTTATTCACAACGAAGGAAGTCACTGTGGCTGGCAGGCGCCAATTATTGACAAAGTCTTGCGAGACACCAATTTTTACACATTGGAGCTGGTAAATGCCATCGGCGAAGATTTGGACCCACAACCTCTTATGTCTTCTCTGTACAAGATTATAGCCACCGCGATGATGCAGAATGGGTTAGAGCCATGGTTTAGATTGGGAACGAATTCCCAAGGAATTATTTAGCCTATTCAAGTTCCCATCAAAGGAGTGAGATATGGTTTAGGGTACGTCCCCACAGATGATGAGGTGAAGATGAAAAAGAATGGTGATCAAGCATTGGCTAGGCCAATCCGTCGCCTGTACCAATCATTCCCAATGGGAGTACGCCGATCGTGATGGCCTCGGGGAAAGAATCTGTGACCTTTTTGAAAAGATCGATGTTGTCATACAGGACGAGGTTGAGCTAGCTGGTATCCACGGTGCTGAGCTTGGAGAGCAGCTGCAGAACTGGACCTCCACACCAATCTTGATTCCCGAATCATCGTGGTAGAAGGACATTGTTTATGCATGTTTGAAAATCGGTGGTAGTTCAAAACAGGCCCGAGACCCACCATTTTACTTTTCTCTAATCGCTTGAATTTTAAAATTTCCCCCGTGATGTTGAAAAAAGCAACTTGAACCTTAGCCATGACCAAAGTTTATATTGTTTTCCAATTTAAATAAAAGCCTCTTTTATTGAAAACTAATTTATTTACTTATCTACTATATATTAATTTCCTAACTTTGTCTGTTTATGAGTTCAGTAATATTAGTTTTAAACTTGTCAATGTCATTACATGTCACAAGCTGAACGAACAAAATAAGGCAGGTGATGACGAGGGTGAAAATTACAAAGAGGAAAATGAGGTACCGAAATATGTTGCTGAGGATTTCGGCAGTTTGAAAATCAGCATAAGCCAAATTTGGAAGAAAATGAAACCGTGGATTTGGGATACCAAGAGTGTATCAAAGAGTTAAAAATCAGTGTCCACTTGAATGAAGCTCAAACAAAGGATATGATTCATTTGCTTACAGAATACATTGATGTGTTCGTTTGGGAAGTCAGCGACACGCTAGGGCTGAGTACCAATGTCATGTCTCACAAGTTACAGATCAATTCGGGGTTCAGTCTAGTGAAACAAAAGGCTCGTATGTTCAAGCCCGAGTTAAGTTTGAAGATTAAAGAAGAGATCACAAACAGATCGAATCTCGATTAGTAAAAGTGATGCAATACCCGACTTGGTTGGACAATGTTGTTCCGGTCGCCTAAAAAGATGAGAAGATTTGAATATACGTCGATTACAGAGATCTCAATAAGGCCAGCCCAAAGGATAATTTTCCGTTGCCAAATATTCTTATTCTGATCGATAACTGTGCTAAGCATGAAATGTAGTCGTTTGTGGATTGTTACGCAGGTTATCATCAAATCCTGATGGACGAAGAAGATGCAAAAAGGCAGCTTTTATTACGCCTTGGGGTGTATATTATAATAGGGTGATGCCATTTGGTCTCAAAAATGCGGGGGCTACTTATATGAGGGCTATGAAAAACATACTTCACGACATGATTCATAAGGAGATCGAGGTGTATGTAGATGACGTCATAATCAAGTCCCACGAGAGTTCAGACCACTTGACGCATTTAAAGAAGCTCTTCGATCGTCTGCGTCATTAAAATTTGAAGCTAAATCCCGCCAAATGTGCTTTTCGAGTGCCAACCGGCAAGTTATTGGGATTTATAGTCAGCAGAAGAGGTATTGAGCTCGACCCTTTTAAGATCAAGGAAATTCATGAGTTACCTCCTCCGAAGACTAAGAAAGAAGTGATGAGCTTCTGAGGGAGGTTGAACTACATTAGTCAATTTATAGCTCAGTCAACTGTGGTGTGTGAGCCTAGCTTCAAGTTGTTAAAGAAAGATGCACTGACAAAGTGGACAAAAGATTGTCAAACTGCTTTTGATGCTATCAAGAACTATTTGTCCAATCCACCGGTGTTGGTTCCTCCGCGAGAAGGAACCCACTGTTGTTGTATTTATCCGTCTCAGTCTCAGATAGTGCTTTCGAATGCCTACTTGGTCAACATGACGAAATTGAGAAGAAGGAACAAGTTATTTATTACATAAGCAAGAAGTTCACTCCATATGAGTCTCGTTATACTCTTCTAGAGAGTACGTGTTGTGCCTTGACTTGGATTGCTCAGAAATTGAAACATTATTTGTCTTCTTATACTACGTATCTTATTTCCAGAATGGACCCATTGAAGTATATTTTCCAGAAGGCGATGCTGACCAGAAAGTTGGCTAAATGGCAAATGCTTTTATGTGAATTTGATATTGTATGTGATTAAGAAGGAGATAAAAGCACAATGCTTGACTGATCATCTTGCAGAATATCCTGTTGACGAAGAGTATGAACCGCTCAAGACTTATTTTCCCGATGAGAGGTATTATTTTTAGGTGAAGATATTTTTGAAGAATATCCTGGTTGGAGAGTGTTCTTCGATGGACCGGCAAATCACCAAGGAAGAGGTGTTGAAGCGGTCTTAGTGTCAAAATCCAGTCAACACTATCCAGTGGCGGCCAAACTCCAGTTTAATTGCACGAACAACATGGCCGAATATGAAGCATGCATTCTTGGGTTGAAGATGGCCATCGATATGAATGTTCATGAACTTCTGGTTATTAGAGATTCAGATTTGTTGATTCATCAGGTTCAAGGAGAATGGGCTTCGAAGAACCCAAAGATCACACCGTACGTGCAGTATATACAGAAGTTGTGCAAGAAATTTCATAAGATTGAGTTCATACATACTTTCAACACGCAGAATGAGTTGGCTGATGTTATTACCACCGTCTCTTCAATGATTAAACATCCAGATACTGATCATATTGACTCCCTTGATACAGAGTTAAAAGAACATCCAGTCGATTGTTCATGTCGAAGCGGAACTAGATGGTTTGCCATGGTATTATTATATAAAGAACTACTTAGAGACCAAATGTTATCTGGAAGATGCAACATCCAACCAAAAGAAGTCAATACGCCGTATGGCTCTCAACCTTTTTTCTAAGTGGGGAAATCCTTTATAGAAGGACTCCAGATTTAGGTCTTCTCAGATGCGTCGATGTTGTTGAAGCTGCGAAGATTATTAAACAGATACATGCTGGAGTTTATGGTACGCACATGAATGGACTCACTTTGGAAAGGAAGATCCTTCGAGCCAATTATTTCTTGATGACCATGGAGCATGATTGTTGCAAGTTTGTGCAGAAATATCATAAATGTCAAGTGCACAGTGATTTGATCCGAGTGCCGCCTCACGAACTCAATGCCATGAGTTCACCTTGGCCATTTGTAGCTTGGGGCATGAATGTCATCGGTGCAATAGATCCATCCGCTTCTAACGGACACAAATTTATTTTGTTTTCATTGACTACTTCACCAATTGGGTGGAAGCAACCTCGTACAAGTCAGTGACCAAGAAAGTTGTAGCTGATTTTGTTCGCAACAATCTAATATGCAGGTTTGGAGTACCAGAATCCATCATTACTAATAATGGTGAAAATCTCAACAGTCACTTGATGAGAGATGTATGTGAGCAGTTCAAGATTAATCATCGAAACTCAACCACTTACCGTCCTCAAAAGAATGGAGCTATAGAGGCTGCCAATAAAAACATCAAGAAGATTCTAAGGAAAATGATTGACAATCACAGAGGTTGGCATGAGATGTTGCCAAATGCTTTATTGGGTTATCGAATGATTGTCAGACCATCGATTGGGGCTACACCATATCTGCTAGTATATGGAACAGAAGAAGTCATACCTACTGAAGTTGAGATACCGTCCTTGAGAATCATCCAAGAAGCTGAGTTGAGTAATGCTGAATGGGTCAGCAAGAGGATAGATCAGTTAACCTTGATCGATGAGAAGAGAATGGTCACTGTTTGTCATGATCAATTATATCGACAAAGGATGATTCATACTTTTCACAAGAGAGTAAGAGCCAGAAATTTCAAAGTCGGTCAATTGGTCCTTAAATGCATTTTCCCCCATCAAGAGGAGTACAAAGGGAAATTTGCACCAAATTGAAAAGGACCCTACATGGTTCGGAAGGTATTATCTGGTGGTGCTTTGATCCTTTCGAAGATGGATGACACTGCATGACCGAAACCGATCAATTCAGATGCTGACAAGAGATACTAGGTGTGAAGCTTCAGTTTGCATTTCTTTCATTTATTTGTTATAGTTCTGTTTACTTGTATTTGCTTTGTTTATAATTTTATCCCTTTGTAATGAACTATGTCTAACCTGAACTCTCAAGAATGAGATACATAGGCGGCCTATGTGGGCCTCGGCACCCTTTTTATCCCTTTTAATATTTCTTTGTATTTGAACATTGTTCGACCTGAATTCTAAAAAATGAGATACGTAGGCAACCTATGTCGGCCTCGGTCCATTCCTTTGTAAATTTTCTTATTGTTGTTAACCTTGAAGGGGGAACTACGTTTGACCTGATTCCTGCCTCAACAGGATACGTAGGCGCCACAAGGGTTCGGTCATATCTCCCGTAAGATTTCAATTTTCTTTACGATAGAAACTGGGACAAAATTTAGAGGGGGACTCAAGATTCTCAAGGAAGAAGTTTTTCTCGCTGAAAGTCAAGACTGAAGTCACTTGGAAATTTGCAACCGAGACAGAGTTTTTGAGAGGATCTCATAAATTCCATGATTTACTCAGTGGCACTTGAAGATAAGCCGAGACAATGTAATTGGGACAGAAATTTTGAGGATGGCCTCAAAATTTCAACATAGTTTTACCGGCATTCTAGAGTGACTGGGAATACTCTCCAGCGAATAATCAGATAGATCTCTAAACATCAGACTTAAAGAAGTTCGCTAAGACATGATACATGCAGTAACCTTTTTCAAAATACTGCTTCTCGAAAGTTGATTTTTTTTTTTAAATTTTCCCTTTATGTTTCACTTGTTTTGGCATGAAATATTTTGTCTTATGTATCAAGAGTCGGGAGATCAGAAAATCAACCGGAGATAACAGAATAATGGGCAGACAATTGAATAAATCGACACAGATCAATTCATTTTAAAACTAATGATTTTTCTATAGATGCAAGGTTATAGGAAATATTCTATATTGCTTATATCAAAGACTGGAGAGTGTTAACATTATTGTTTCATTCAACTCCCAACAACGAAGCCTATAATAAAGATATAATTGTGTTCAAAGATGAATAAAATAAAAATCTCGAGAAGACGTTTTATGGTTTCTCGTCAAGGACGTCATCTGCATCATATTACTAGACATGATAGTATTACCACCCGTAGGGTCATTTTATTTGGATTGTCAATTGAGAAGATGCACTACCCGGAGGGTCATTTTATTTGTATTGTAGATTGAGATGATACACTACTTGGAGGGTCATTTTACTGTATTGTCAATAGAGATGATATCACTATCCGGAAGGCACCCTGAAGATCACTATGTTGCTCAATTGAAGCAATATCTTCATTTGGTACCAAGGATGATATCAAGAAAATAATCATGCATCGCGAAAAATCATGCATCGCGAGAAATTATTCATGCATCTCAAGTGGAAAATCATACATCGTGAGAAGATATTGATGCCTCACGGAAAATCATGCATTGCGAGAAGATATTCATGCATCGCGGGAAGATATTCATGCCCTGCAGAAAATCCACACAAAACCATGCCCCGTAGAAAATAAGGCATCACGAGAAGATATTCATGCCTCGCAGAATATCATGCATCGTGATATTCATGCATCGTGAGAAAATATTCATGCATTGCGGAAAATCATGCATCGCGGGTTGATATTCATGTATCGCGGGTTGATATTCATGTATCGAGAAGATATTCATGCATCGCGAGTTGATATTCATGCATCGTTAGAAAAAAATTATGCATGCAAGAGAAAATTAATGCATCGCGGAAAGAAGTTATACATTACAAAAGAAGAAGAAAAATATTCACGCATCACGGAAACTCATGCAGAGTGGAAAAGATTTCATGCATCGGGAAAAGGGGAGAAAGAAATTGTGTATCCCACCAACATCAACTGCATCTTTTATTTGGCAAGAGTAGAGATCAAGAGAATCGTCAAAGACGACATCAAGAGAAATATGAGCAAACTTCATCAGCCTTTATTTGTTTCGACATCAAATGAAGAGTACATTGAAGATTATATTACAAACATAAGACATAAGCTTTATTTTCTTTACGTCAAACCCAATCTAGTTGACGTCAAATGTCGAGGAGAGAAATTAAGTGTCAACACGGTAAAAGACACTGTCTCCCATTTGAATCACATTTTTATGCTAGTGAGTTTTATCTCAGTCTTTGTCGAGAGCATCCGGAAGGATGAATTCTCAAACCAAACCACAGGGACGAACGACATCAAAAAGGATGCAACATAACATGGAATTTTTCTCAGCAGCGAACTGGGACATTGTCCAAAGAGGAGTGTCAAACTCTTAGGACACTAGTAGAGGAGCAACTTCTACCACAATCAAACCACACCCCTATCAGAAGGTATATGGGTTTCTTAAATGTTTTGTATCCTCCTATTCATAAATGTATCATGTTTTACACTTGTGAATAATACTCTACTCAAAGCGGCTTGTCATACATCCTAAAACCTTTTCTTAAAACTTTGTGCGCTGAATACCAAGTTTGTCAAGATTCAAAGTACACCCTAGACGTGGAGTATAAGACCACGAGAGGCTCTACAAAAGTCACTTGACATGCATACAATATAACATAATAGAATATATGAGAAATTCAGGGACAAAGTCTTATATGATAAAAAAAGTTTGACATAAAAGTGGAAGTCTAATTATAGTCTCACAATCCATTCTACTACACCAAAAGAAATGACTGTGACGTAATCCGTACACCACATCAACATCCAAAAGTAAAAGAAATAAGAAATCAAATTAAAAAGTGGCGTGGTCCTTGAAACACGAGGACTCACCAACTCCTCATCTTGTCAAGCAACTAGCTACAAACGGGAGGAGGAAGATCATCAGACCCTACATTACTTAAACAATGAAGGAACAACTACAATAGTACATGAGTTTACTAAGTATGAGGGATATGCAATAAAACATTAAAAAAATAATCATAAGGGAACATAATCAAAAGCATTATATGCATCACCAAGCTAAGCATAGTAAAATTTTTCAAAAAAGAATCATAAATCATGAACATGGTTAAACTTTAATGAAATTAGTTCATTTTGTGGGAGCATACACGAGCTTGAAAATAGGTTGATAACTTCTAGACATCATTTGAGGATTTTTTTTAGCATAATTGAGAACTACATAAATTTGATATTAGCCTTGTGATAACACTTGCATATTGGCTCACAAGAAACATCATTGTAGACACCTTTGTTGAAATGATTGAATTCTTGATTTGCTCTAGTATAAACAAAAAATTTAAGTAGGGTGTATTGATGAGTGTGGGATTTTAAATCACTTGAAGACTTTTAGTTCAAAAAATAGTGTCCTCAAGAATTCTTTATGTCCATATCTGATGATTTATTCTTGTATTGTAGCTATGAAGGCTGAAAGACAAGATAAGAATGAAATCTCACCTAAAAGGCTAAAACATGGAAAGAAGAGCAAAAACACGAAGTTGATGCTCACAAAAAAAAAACAGCCGACAATTCGCCGAGTGTGCAAGACCTCACAAAAAATAACAGGGTCTTCGACTAAAATTCTCAAGGCAGGTCGGCGAGAAGATGAAATAATTGGTGATTCATTGAACTCAGTCAGTGAGATGACATTTGCTCGGTGAAAGTGACAGATTAATTGGGTTAAATTGAAGGCTAAGAAGGCGTGATTGATTGATGATCAATGACTCACCAAATATGAACAATGAACTTCATCAAGCTCGTCAACTGTGGTTCAAACACATAAATCGTGAAGTCAAGAAAAGGCAAATAAAGAGCAATTCGTGACTTATTGAATAAGTTGACGAACCCGACTGACATCGCTGAATAAGTCATTCAATGAAATTTTGGCTAGGATTTAGGAAAAATAGATATAGACAAAAAGAGAGAAAAATACATCTTAGATTATACAATTTTGATATGAGAATTTCTAAAATTTCAGTACAGTAGAACTTTATATTTTCTTAAGTGAAAAACAAGCTTGTAATCTATAATTTTTGGGAGATTGAGAAGTGGGTCCTTAAATTGAAGTTCCAAATCAAGAGTCTGATGACTGAGAATGATTTTGATATATTTTCTTTCACTTTAAAAAATGATTGTCTAAAACCTTTATTTTAGGGGTATGCAAATGGAGTTGGGTTTTCATTAAATTGGTAGATTAGTGTGTATCTTTTTGTTTTACTTTGATTTCTATGGATTCAATTGTTTATTATTTCTTTATATTGTTTGTTTTTCAAAGTTCTGATTATCTGTTCATATTTTGTATAACTGGAATGTTGTTAGTTGTTGATTGAGAGTTTGCTTATTCACTAACTTGGATTATATTGTCAGTCTGGGTGGCTTGGGACATATTTGATTAGGGGAATTTGATTCAAGGTGATTTAGTATGTGTCTTGTAGGTGGTTTACTAAATTTGTCAACAGACAAGTGTTGACATGAGAGATCGGGGGAGAATAGTAGATTGATCGATTGACGGAGGTAGTAGTGGTCTATATTTGAGGAATCTCTATGTGATAGAAATGATTAGGTTATGATATGACACGAGGGTGAGATGACCTAGATGGAGGATTTGATAGTGGAAGGAGATGAGGTTACTTGAGGTAGAGTGTATGAATTTCGAGGTAATGCTACTTAGCTTGTAGTAAGTGTGGTGAATATAGGGGTTCCTAATTCTATGTTTAAGTTGTATGTTTCTTTGATTATTTGCATGACATTATGTGGTGGATTTGAGATTTTGGGTCGATCGATGATGTCTATCATGTTGATTGTATTGATAATACTCTTTTTATGATACTTGACATAGTCTGGTTGAATGATTCAATGATGTTTCATAGGTGAAGGCAAAGTTCATCTTCATTAACTTCTACTCCTCTTCCTTCATGGCGGGAGCTATATCTGTTTAATTTGTTTACTTTTTATATTTACCATCCCTATTTGGGGATAAGAGTTCTCCGATCTAAATATTAAAATAGGTATCTGTACAATCTGATTAGTTGAATCATGATTTACTCACTCACTCTTAATAAATAGTACATTACAACAAAAAAATGCTATTCTTTAGTATCTTTTTAGTATTGTATTTTTTAAGAAACAAAAAATTACCTTTTTTTTTACCGTGAAATACGATTTATTTTAAATAAAAAATATAAACAAGTTGAAACTAAGAAACTTAACAACAAACATTTGAAAAAAATAGAAAGTAGTTAAAAGAAGATCCGACAATTAGACATCAGAAAGTAGTTGAACAGACATGGGAGCCGCAACTTCAGATTACTCTTCCCAAAAACGTCGACAAAAAACATTAAGTTCAACGTCATAAACATCACACTTACACTAATCCAACCATTATTGTTTCTTATACAATTGCACAATGTCATCGTCAATTTTTTCTTTCTCCAACATAATCCTAACTTCTTATTTTAAAATAGTTGTATTTTGACTTACTATATTAGAATTCGGATACAGTTTGAATAAATAATACATGATATAAGATTCAGAGATGGAGTCAGAATTTTTGATAAGGGGTTTAAAATCTGAAAAAATAACTCACGAAGTAATCGAAGGAGGTTTCACATCTACTATATATAGCTAAAAAAATTATTTAGCTATCTAAAAATTAATACAATTTTCCGTCTAAGGGGGTTCGGATGAACCCCCTAAAGCTATGGTGGCTCCGTCACTGATAAGACCCATAAGATAACACATATGATTCAAAATATCATGTATGATGCGGATATCAACTTTATATAAAATACAACTTCTGCATAGTAAAAGTTAAAAAGTAAACCGCGAAATGAGCTCCAATCGAGTTAGTTATAACTCTAATTTTATCTACATTTTATGATATGTTTGATATATATATATATATATATATATATATATATATATGACTTCATGTTTAATAAGCTGAAACACGAATATTATATTTAAGGTGCAAACTCCACCGTCTATTTATAGAGTCATATATTCAACGTTTATTAGGTCAGCTTACACATTTAATCAAGTAGAGACAAATTTCGAAAAGCATAATTTATTAAAATTTGGCATAAAAAGAAGTAATGAAAAAGACTTTTAAGATGCAAACATACTTAAGTCATTAATCAAACAGCTAGTAGCTTATTATTTAATAAAAAAACCATATTATTATATAATTGGATGCATGACTAAGACTTTGCACCCAACAAAAACCGAGAGAAAGCTGACGAGCACCTGACATCTTTCTTTTATGAAATAATAATTATATAAATATAAATAAATATTGAAACTGTTGACATTACAAGTACAATCGTATTAAGACTCATATTTTATACACATATATATAGTAACCACATTTTTTGTATACTTTAATCATTAGGTTAATAATATTTTGAGTTCTCATTTGAAGAAGCTTGCTGCCGCCTATGGCGTTTATTGTTGACATTAATTATATTTTGAGTTTTTTTCTTTTTTCATGTTTCTTAAAATTATTGAAAAAGTAATTTCATTGAATTATTCCTATTTATTTATTTATTTATTATTTATTTATGTACTTATTTTTATCTAAATATAACTCCCCACTTTTTTCGCCACATTAATAATCTCTACACATTTATTGAGTAAAATTAAGGTACAAATGTCGTAATTAATTATATTTTTAATTTCTAAAATTGTCCCTCTACTTGTGATATGAATTTAACACACCTATTATATGAGTCTGAAGTCCAAAGATAAAAAAAAGAATAAATTAGCAATTAAGTCACAATTATTAACATAATTATTCAAAATAACAACAATTTAAAATATTTATTTAAATTGGCAGAATGACAATATTTTTATAAAATAATATTTTAGTATATTTTAGTATTTAAAATTAATTTTATTTATGAAAAGAGTCATTATTGGACAAAAATACACACTAATAACCGTTATAAATTGAAAAAAAAATACAATTTACTTTTTTTATTATTAGTCAACTTTCTTCCTCACATTTCATGTTTCCTCACCATGTCTCTGCTTTCAAGTTTAGAATCCTTCAAGGTGCTAAATTGTTGCTCACCAAGAAATTCTTTATTGTTAAACTAAAATTATTTATTACTTCAAGCAGTTTCTCGATTGGCAAGGTAATTTTCATCATTCGAAATTAGTTTTTGATTTGATGTTTAAAGCACCGATTATACACATTATGGATTTTTAGTCAAATTTTTTAATTTTCATTTGAATTTTTTAATATATTCATCATATATTTATAATTTTCAATTTTTTTTTGTGATTTCTTTTAATTTTTTCAGATTTGTAGATTTTAGAATTTCATATATATGATTATTTTGTTTAATGTTGATTACATTTTAATATTTTGAATACATTTTTTTAATATGATGTTGAATACATTTATATCATAATACAAAATACAATATAAAAACTAGAATGAATACAAATACAAATAATATATCTATTAGAATGAATACAACTTAGGAAAGGAAACATAATTTTAAAGAGAAAAATAAAATATACAATAAAAAAATAAAATGAATACAAATATGTTTCTTAAATAACTACAAAATCATTTGACATGCCTATTGGAATGAATACGAACTAATAAAGAAATGCAAATTTAATCATACAAAATACAACATGAAAGCTAGATGAATATAACTAATACAGATGACATACATATTGGAATGAATACTATTTAAGAAACGACACAAAATTCTGATAAATAAAATAAATACATTGTGAGAAAAGTATATCAAATAACATATTAAAATACAACATGAAAACTAGAATGAATACAAATACAAATGACATACATATTGGAATGATACAGTTTAAGAAAGGATACAAAAATATGGTAAATAAAATAAATACACTGTGAGAAAAGGTGTTCAAATTTGTAAATTTCAAAAAAATATTTTTTTTAATAGATAAAACTCTAAGGTTTTCATAACAATAACTAATTTTGAAAGACAATGACAAAAAATGGCCTTTATGAAGAAGGAAGAGACCACCTATTTTAGGTCTTGTAAAATCTTTTGTAAAGAAAGTAAGAAAGATTTTTAGCAACTTAATATAATTTGAAATATCGTCCCTTGATTTTCTCTAGTTTATCATTTCTTAATTATATTATGTTAAATTAAATAAAGAAAAAAAATACATAAATCAACTCATAACAAATTAAAATATTGTCATTTTTAATAAATATTGAAAGTTTGCTATGGAATCCTATAAAATGTCAAAATATTGTTGTTTTGAAAAATTAAATCACATAAATATACCATATTAAAAAAATATTTATCATTAATATCAATATAATATTTCTAATAAATATAATAATTTTTAAGAATTAAAAAATTATACAATTAATCTTACTTTCGCTCTTTCTCTGCACTTTTTCTCTTTCTCTTTTATTTTCTTTAAATGTCAATCTTTCTTCCTCCTTTTTTTTTTTAATTTTCATTTAAATAATTGTTTTTAAATTAGTTTTTCCCTTATTTCACTATTTTTATTCAAAAACATGACAAGAAAAGGAATAGAAAAAACAGAAAATTGTACAATATGATGTTCTCAAAAAAGAATTTCAAAGTTTTAAAATTATAGAAACAATAGTTCATAATTGATTGTCATTATAAAGATTCAATTTTACGAACTTGTTATTTGTTTGGATAGGTTGTTGCTACAAATAAGTGAAATGTCGTTTGTAGTCTATATCCCAATTTTAAGAGGGTTTGGTTAAGTTTATATTTATTTTGGTTAAGTTTAGATTATTGTCTTGTCTTTCGTTAGTTACGTTTTTCATTTATTATTATTTTTCTCTTCTAATTCAACTTTAATATTATGTAATACACTTTTAATGCAAATTTAATTCATTTTGTAGTTTATTATTTGTTATTATTAAATTACTTGTTTAATTCATTATTGATATCAGTTTAATTCACTCTATATATCATTGTGTCGTGTTTCATAGGTTACAATTTTTATCTCTGCTTAATTCAACTTTAATTTAATATTTGTGTATGGACTTTTAATACAAGTTAATTCATTTTGCATTTTATTGGTTGACTTGTTATGATTGAATTACGTCTTTAATTCATAACTGATACAAATTTTATTCAATTTAGAAATCACATAATGCTCTCTCATTTGCTACATTTATCATTCATGTTTAATTTGTTTTTCATTCAACTTTGATATGTGTGTAACATTTTTTTTATTCAAGTTTAATTCATTTGACAATTTATTATGTTTCTTCATTTGTTACAAGGAGATTACTTGTCTAATTAATTGGTTATCGTAGTGATAAAAGCAAATATAATCTATAAGATGCATATGATATAAGTTTTATTCATGGATAATATGAGTTTAATTCAATTTATAAATCATTGTCTTGTCTTTTGTTAGTTTACGTTTTTTATCCATTCTAAATTCTCTTCTAATTCAACTTTAATATTGTGTAATACAATTTTAAAACAATTTAATTTATTTTGAAATGTTTTGATTTATTTATTATTATTGGATTACTTGTTTAATTCATTATTAATACAAGTTTCATTTACTCTATAGATCATTGTGTGATACATTTTTAATTCAAGTTTAATTCATTTTCAATTTATTATGTGTCTTCATTTGTTACAATTAAATTATTTATTTAATTAATTAATTATTGATAAAAAATTTATTCATTCTACGAATTGTTCACTATTCTACGAAAAAATTAAAGAGAGAAACTAAAGGAAAAAAAGAAACAGAAAGAGAGGGAGTGCGCAGCAAAAAAGAAAGCAAAACAGAGAAAAAATAATAAAAAGAAAGCAAGAGAGGAAGAGCAACAAAAAGAAAAAAGTTGACAGAGAAAAGAGAAAAAGAGCGAGCGACAAAAAAATCTTATAATATATAACATTATTTATATTTCTATAAATGATAATAATTAAAGAGTATAGCTAAAAATAGTAATTATTTTTAAAAAAGAATTCACTTAAGTAATTAAGTCAAAAAAAAATCAAAAAATTTAAAGGGGTAAATCAATTTCGTTTTTAACCAAAAGTACAAAACCGCTACTGATTCAGCGATTTTGTTTTGACGTCGTTAAGTCTCAAAATTCTCAAAATCGCTGATCTGCCGGCGATTTTGTTCATATTTTTTTTCTTTTTCTTTTTAAGAGAATCGCTGCTCATGCATCGGTTTAGGCAAAATTTATTTTTTAAAAAATTAAAATAGTTGCGACTGTAGCATTTTTATATAAAAACAATTCTTTTTTTTGAAATATCGCTGCCTTGGCAGCGATTTGTGTGAAATTTTTTTTTTTCAAGATTGTTGCCTTGGCAGCTATTAAAGAAAACTACTTTTTTTAAAAATAGAGCTGCCAATTATTTTTTTAAAAAAAGTATTTAATGTAGGTGATTTTTTCAAAAAATAATCAAAATCAGCATTTTTACAAAAAAAAGTTTTTTCTTTTAAATAAAAAAATCGCTTCAAGAAAATTTTTCTTTATAAAAATATCATCGCCAATTATTTTTAAAAAAAAGTCATATTAAATATTGGTGATTTTTTTTTATTTTGATCAAAATAAAAATTGCATTACAATTTTAAGTGTTTTTTTTTAAAATCACTGCAATTGCAGCATATGTATATTAAGAATTTTTTTTTAAAAAAAGGCAGCGTTTTAGTGAATTCTTTTTCTTGGCTGTGACTTTCTTGATTTTTTAAAATTAAAGATCGCAACTTGGTGGAAATTTTTTTTTAAAAAAAATCAGTGACAATTTTGTAAAAAATCGTAAAATTATTTTTTAAAAAAACTTTATCAACATTTAAAATGATTTACTTAAAAAAATTGGCAGCGATAATTTAATAAAAAATTGTTAACTAAGAGCCTGTTTGGCTCAGCTTAAAAGCTGGTCAAACTGACTTAAAAGCTGGTTTTTGACTTATTTAGCTGTTTGGCAATACTCAAAATAACTTATTTTAAGTTAAAAAAAACTTATTTTAAGCCAAAAGTTAAAAGCTGGGGTAGGGGTGCTTTTTTTATTTTAGCGTATAAGCTGTTTTAAGTTGACCACATTTTTATCTTTTTGCCCTTAATATTTTTATACAATCTCCAAATTACCCATATAACTCTAACATTTCTTTCTTCCATTTTTCCCTTTTTACGTTTGACATAACAACTTCAGCACTTTTATCCAAACGCATCACTGCTTATTTTAAAAATAAGTTTCAGCACTTTTAAAAGTACTTTTTTAAAGCTGCTTTTATTAAGCCCATCCAAACGAGCCCTAAAGTAGCTGCCAAGATTTAAAAATATAAAAGAAAAGAAATTCAAATAAATCTCTTTCTTGGCAGCGATTTTTCAAAAAAAAGAGAAAGTTCCACTTAAATTGCTGTCTAGGCAGCAATTTACTTCTATATAAAAAAAATTTCCCAAAACGCTGCATGGGCAGCGATATTATTTTTAAAAAAGGGAAAAAAATTTGGATAAAATCGCTGGTAGGTCAGCGATTTTGATTTTTAACAAACGTAACGCCGTTAAAACAAAATTGCTACGCTAGTAGCGATTTTACCATTTTGATTTTAAAAAATTTGATTTATCCCTTTAAAATTTTTGACATTTTGTTCTTTCTCTTTAGGTTTCGGATCCTAAATTATTAATAATAATAGTTGGTAAGACTCTTTACCACATTATTTCTATTAATTAATATTTAGTTAAATTTCGTAAGATGATTTGCAGAATAACTATATGTTATGCGACATGATTTTTTGATAAATTTATGTTTTAAATAGTGAATTGATAAAGATAAATAGAGAGTATTTTGGATGATCGAATATAACTAAATAGAAGGGGAATGAACACTATAAATTTGAAAAGACGTGGTTGAGCTGAAGGGGAAGAATGTAAGGATTAAAGTATCAAAACAAAGTTCAATCAATGATTAATATAATCACTTTTTAATTATAAGACTAAAGCAATAGGGGATTATTGTTGGAAAGACACTTGCTTTAGTGGGTCATTAACCCCACTAAGAATAAAATGTTTGTGATAGTGATTAATCCACGTGATTGATGGTGGGAACTCCCCCAAAACCTTATTCTAACTTTTTAGCCTAACCATTTAAACACTTGTCCTAACTCAAAAAAAAAGACCTTAAACTAAAATGATAATTAATTGCTGATATTCAAGTGAATTCTTGGCTTGATTAATTAATTATCGGAAGACTATCACATGCATAAAAAAGCTTATATTGATGAGTTCTTCAAATAATAAATTGAAACTCATGCACCGTACGAAACATAATCAGTATATAAATAAATAGTAACATGAGTCAAAACACTTGAGAAGGAAAATCAAATCAAATTTTGGAACTTTATTTATCTATAAAATCCCTATTAATTGGAGATAGGTGTCGAGACAAGGCTCACGACTACCTTAAGAATACTTCTAAAACAATGAGACTGGAGTCCTGCGATAGCAAGGAGACCTCACCAAAAGCTGATGAATGAGTGACCTCAATGAAGCACCTGTTAAAGATTTGAAACCCTTGTATCAGCATCATGAAACGATGCAGCATCGAATGATATCAGCACATGGAACTTACGTTATGCAATAACGCTAAACGAAACAAGTAATGAACTAAATAGAAGGCTAAAAGTAATGTAACCGAAGTAAAGCATAAACATGAAATGCAATCATTAAAACTTTATACTTTGATATGCAATAATAGCAAAACACTAAAATAATATACTTTATTTTTATGGAGAGTTTCTTACAACGTCTTGTCCACGTTGTCAGACCTGTCCTATACCTTGTCGAAGCAGAAAACACAACTCAACTTATAGATCCAACTAAAAATCTGTCAATGAGGCTAGTGAGGAATCGCCCGAATGAACGCTACGATCTTATCATATTCTGGTTATGTAGTTTATGGCGTTTGAGTTGTCTTAACTCATATCAAATCGGTGCTTAATACTGCTCGCAAAATATGTAATAATGCTCATATAATATCTGTACTGAGTAATACTCAAACACCCTCTTAATAGGAAAACTAATTTTTACTATACTGACTGAACTTTTTCAGAAACTATTTAAGCTCTTCTCAAATTAGCAATTCTTTTCTTTAAACAAAATAATGCATTTGGAATTATCAGGGTTCCCTTAAAACTCTTCTCAAATAATGAGTTAAAATATTTGAAATAACTTTAATTCAGTGCCAGACAATAGCAATATTTTTCAACAACTCTCAATTTTGTAGGGTTCATGTAATAAATAATCATGAACAACAATTGAGTAATCAAAATGCATCAAATATTAGAGTCTGGATAATAAGAAATCATAACTTAACTCAATGAATAAAAGCCAAGTTCAGAATTCATGGAAGATTAGGTTTTTAAGAACATTGAGATGTAGGGTGTGAGGGCGAATGTAGTTCATCACTATGAATAGTTTTACGGTTCTTGAAGGAGCTTGAAACCCTAGTTTTCTCCTCTTCAATCCTTATTTTAAGTCTTTGGAATTATTATTAGAGGGTTAAGGTTGAACTAAAGTGAAAAAGAACTTATTTAGGTGTAAAATCGTAAGGGTTTAGGCTTAGAATGGATGGGAAACGACCATTTTAGCCCCAGTTAAACAAAACCACTAAGACGTACAGTCTGTAGCTAACTTCTACGGACCGTATTGTCCACTCGTGGTTCCCACTACTGGAAATCAAGTCTATCACTGAAAACCATGAACCACCATATACCAATATGTCTGAAAGCTTTAATGCATAGATTTTAGCTCCAAGGCATAAAACCATTATCACTATGCTTGAAGAGAGAAAAGCGAATGATTAATCTAGGAGAATTCCCTCAATTTCAAGAAAGCCAATGAGATGTCTTATTGATTTCAATTGAGAGAGAGACTTTGAAATTTCCGATGGATCTTATGTCCATATTATTGTTGATATTAGGAGTAGGACATGTATTTGTAGATCATGGATGCTCAAGGAAATATCATGTCCACATGTCAATTCTGATACTCTTTACAAGAAATCGGAACCAATTAACTATGTTGATAATTACTACAGTTGGAAGACTTATCTAAGAACCTAATGTCATTACCTTCAATAAGTGACCAACATGAACATATGACCTGATTCATGAAATCTTCATGCATGTGGAATCACCTGTTGTTAAATATATGCTTGGAAGGCAAAAAAAGATTAAAAAAAAGAGAGTTTTGGGAGTCACAAAAGTCTGAAAAATTATCAAAAAAAGATGTTAAGATGACTTAATTTTAAGAGTTTTTGGCCAAAAACATCCTTCAATTATACCCAAACTTAAAATACATCATTGAAGTGCTATCATTTTTAGCAGAAAACATCCTTCAAATATTTAAAAGTGAACAATTTTCATCCTGCTATTAGATATTGTCAAAAAAACTAAGGGATTCTATAAAACTTGAGCAGTTCACGAGATTATCAACAAAAGTATTCCTACATAATTTTATTACTTGCTACAAGAAGTTTCTGGAAAAAAATTACTAAAAATCTTAGACATTATTGCTTCCGAAAATATTTTTTTTGGAAGATGTGAGGATACATGATCTGCTCTTTTCTCACTAAGTAACAAAAAGAAGTCGTAGCTTAATTATCTTTACTTTTTTTATAGCCAAACTGTACTCAGATCAATAAATTTTTGGGTCAATCTAATATTAAAGTGATAAAAATTTTGATTATTTCGCAGATTTGAGTTTTATTCTACATTATTAGGAGCGGAAGTCTCCAACAAACGCCGCTTCTAGCATATTCAATTGAGAGAGAAAAAAAATTTAAACTAATAACATTTTGGATATCAAATTACATGAAAAATAAATGAATAAAACTGTCAAATTAGAAGATTTTGCATAATGATAAACTCAATTACCTAAAAAGTTCACGGTAGTATTTTTGACATATCTAAGAATAATAATTAGTAAGGGACGACTTAATTTTTGTGGGATCTATTAGTTTTTTGATAAATTCAAGTAGAAGGATGAAAATTGTTTACTTTAAATACTTGAAGGATGTTTTATGCTAAGAATAATACTTTACGTAGTTTAAGTTTGAGGTAAAGTTAAAGGATGATTTTGGCCAAAAACTCGACTTATAACACCTATCAGGAAAAAAATCACAACAAAATTAGTTGTCTATGAAGGCATGTATTTTACATGTTATTCCTTATTTATGGTTTATATTTGAATTATGTGATTTGTTATTTGTTTGATGTTGTAGGATTATGTTGTTGTTAAACCAAGTAATGAAGCAAGTACTCTTGGGGAACTTCCTAGACCTAGGGGAAGGCTAAAGAAGACACTTGCTATTGCTTGAGCACCTCCTAAAACTAAGGGAAGGCATAAAACAAATGTTAATCTTAATGCACCCCTAATGCGCTAGTAAACTATAGCGAAATCACTGGAAATGAGAGAGATATGAGTCTCAATCATTTTGTCAGCATGCTCAAAGAGTGCTTTCCAGAAGATGGAGAAGAAAATAATGCACTTACGATCTCTCTCGCATATTCACCTGATAGGGGAAGGCCAAGAAAAACAACAAACAATCTAAGGAACAATGATTTTGATGTTGAGGCACATGCATGCAAGAGGAAGAGGAAGGACTTGCAAACCTGTTGCAACATCAAGCATAGGCAGATGTATGCCTTTTGAACCTGTTGCAACACTAGAAAGAGATATGAAAAGATTTTTTGCTATAACCACTTCCTCACCTGCAAGATAGAGGCATATACATTGAAAGAGTTGCTACAACACCTGTAAGAGGAAGAGGCATAGGCACTGAAATGGCTTCTACAACACTTGTAAGAGGAAGAGTCGTAAGCATTGGGACACCTGTTAGAGGAAGAGGCATAGGCATTGGAAGGGCTTCTACAACCACTTCCTCACCTGCAAGAAGAATAGGTAGGGGAAGAGGTGATACAACAGTTCAAGCACCAAGAAGTGACTGGGGTTTGAAACACTTCTAAGTTCCACAGGAATGCCAAAAAGGGCGTCCTTGTATGAGTGATTTGAAGATTGAACAAGTTACTTGAAGTGATGAGGGATGCGATGAGAGTGAATAAAAGACAAAAAGTGGTTTCTTCACAATCCAATGAACAATGAAAGTAGTGTTAAGATATTGATAGTTTTTGAGATTAAAGTTGTTGTGACATTGCTAATTAGGCAACTTGTTTCTCCATACAATGTAACTAAGTTCAACAAGGCTATATGTTTTGAAGTTGTGATGGTTCACTTGAACATCTATGTTAACTTGATGCACTGATTTTGTATGAACCCATTAGGTTACATTTTCTATTATTATTGAATGTTTATCATTTGTGTTAACCGTTTGTGCTAATAGTTTGTGTCAACAAATTTGTCTTACATTTTCTATTATTATTGAATGTTTATAGTATTTATGCTAATAACTTGTGCTTATCATTTGTTTTAACCATTTGTGCTAATAATTTGTGTCAACAAATTTGTGTTCACACTTTGTGTTCATCTACTAATTCAAATTATAAGTAAAAACATATAAACAAGGATCTTGCATCCAACATCAATCGAATTTATTGGCTTCAACCATACAAACTAGCAAACATTAACACTTTCAAACTTACATCAAATCAAGAAAATGATCCATCCAAACAACATACATTATCAAGAGACGGAACATGAAAATTCAATTGAAACTACAGTAGTTACTCCTTTTATTCTTAACATCAATCAGTTTCTCTATTGCATTTTCTATCAGCTCAACCTCTTCACAATTGTTGAAAGAAAACGCTCCTTCCACCTCCCTCACACTACATTGTTCTTTCAACTAGGTAAATACAGGTTGAGCTCCTTCCACCAATTTTGGAATGATGAACTTAGATCATTCATTAACCAAATCATCCCTCCAACAAAAATATTTACACTTTTCTAATCCATAATATGTTTTGGTAAATTTTAGTAGTATGAGTTATTAGAATCCAAAGAAGTCAAGAAGAATATTGGCAGAAGAACGTTATTATTTCTGTCTTCAAATTACATTTATAAGACTGAATGGAAAACAAAAAGCAGTAAACCCACCACTAGCATATTCCAAACTCACTAGCTTACTCCTAAATAATAGGAATAGATGACAAATTTCTAACTCTCCTCCATGCTTTGGAAACTACAAACTCCAATTCTCTATCTAAGAAGCCGAAACTTGGTGACTAGTAAAGCTTAGTGAATATATCAGCAATTGTTCTTCCGTCTTGCAGTAGACAAGGGTTATATCTCCATCTTTTTGCACTTCTCTCAAGAAAAAGAACTTGACTTTGAAGTGCTTAGTTCTTCCATGAAATACAAAATTGTGAGATATAGCTATTGTTGCTTCATTGTCCACGAACACTTTGATGCTTCCAATCGGTTCCATATGCAAATCAACCAGAATTTTCTTCAGCCACAATGCTTGATTCACTGTTGTTGTAGCTTTCACAAACTCAGCTTTGGCAGTAGATTGAGCTACAATATCTTGTTTCTTACAACTCCATGAGAAAATTCCAGAACCAAGACTAAAACAGTATCTTGAAGTACTCTTTGCATCATCCTCGGAACCACCCCAATCACTGTCGGAATACCCACAAAGCTTCACGAGTTTACTCTTTTGAAACTTGACCCCATAGGTGATGGTTCCTTTTATGTATCGCACAACTCTTTTTGGTTGCCTGCAGGTGTACTTCACTAGGACAATGCATGAATCTTGATAAAACACTTACAACATACAATATATCGGGTCTTGTTGTTGTAAGATACATTAAACACCCAATGAAAATTCTGAAGTATGTCTCATCTACCTTTTCGGCTCCTTCATCTTTACTTATTTTGTCCTTTTGGTTCATGGGAGTGCTGATCTCTTTGCAATTTTCCATTTTGAATTTCTTGACAATTTCCTTTGCGTATTTTTTCTGGCAAATGAAAAACTCATCTTTTCCTTGTGTAATCTCCATTCCAAAGAAATATGTCATAATACCATGATCAGACAATTCAAAAACTTCCATCACATCTTGCTTGAACTCATCAATTATCTTTTCACTTCTCCGTGTAATCAAAAGGTCATCCACATAAAGGGAAACGACAAGAATCTCACTGCTATTATGTTTAACATACAATGTGAATTCTGAAAGAATCTTTCAAAATTAAGACCGAGCAAAATAATCATCTATTCGACTATACCAAGCTCTTGGTGCTTGTTTTAATCCATAAAAATCTTTAAGTAGTCGATAGATTTTATCTTCCTTTCCATCTATAACAAACCCTTCAGGTTGCTCAACATAAATATCTTCTTCAAGAATGCCATTAAGAAATGCTGATTTGACATCTATCTGATGCACTTTCCAGCCACGTTGTGCAGAAACAATTATAAGCAATCTGATTGTGTCAAGTCTAGAAACTGGAGCAAATGTTTCTGAATAAACAGGCGACCAGCCCCCCCAACTAGTTGTATGGGCTGGGGTGCTTGTGAAAATGTGCTTTGGATATGAGTAATTCCTAAAAAAAGACAAAGTCCGATATTTGACGAAGATCTTTCTATCAATAGATAGGAATGAGTGTTCGATAACACCAAAAATCTGCAAAAACCCTTTAATTACAATCCTTGACTTATGCTTGTTGATTGAACCATCAACAATTAGCTTGGTACGGAACACCCACATTACCCCAATTACTTTTTTGCCTTGAGGTTTGTCAACAAGCTGCCACGTACCTTTTTTTCTATCATAAACAACTCCTCCTCCATTGCATTTCTCCACTTAGGGTCTTTGAGAGTATCTTTAGGGTTAGCAGGTTCATGAATCGCAATATTGCATCTCTCATATATATCAAAGAGCAATCGAGTTCCCTGAACTGGTGGATCATCGTCCCTTTCATTTAACCACAACCTTGTTTTCTGGACGGAATTCCTCGAGTCATCCCAATCCTGTTCTTCATTCTCCATGAAGTGGACATCTCTGCTGATAACTATCTTCTCAT
Source organism: Solanum pennellii (assembly GCF_001406875.1). NCBI lineage: Eukaryota > Viridiplantae > Streptophyta > Magnoliopsida > Solanales > Solanaceae > Solanum > Solanum pennellii. The sequence goes on along the minus strand of NC_028641.1, from coordinate 12,502,717 downwards.
CTTCAGGTTGGGAGATTTTGTATGCTTTTGAAACATTACTTGTTGCTCTCCAAGTTGCCTTTGGGAATGGAAATCTACTTTGTTTTCCAAATTGACAAGCCCGATAATTTTAGATCTTGCTCCCAGTTTATAAAGGTTTCCGACTATCACCAATTCTTGCATTTTGAGAAGCCCTTGAAAATGATAGTACCCGAGTCTCTTATGCCATAACTTGAAAATATTTTCTCTTGCCAAATATACCGCTTGTTCTTCCTCTAATGGATTTAATGAGAATCTTCGTCCTCTCATTTTTACTTTAAACAAGTTATGTCCTGAGGCGTCCTTGATCAAGCAATGTTTATCTTTGAAATACAATTTGAAACCTTTTTCTAACAATTGACCAACACTTAACAAGTTCTGATCTAATTTGGTACATAAAGAACATCAGAAATTGCTTTAGTACCTGTGTGTTTCAATTGTAAAAGTTCCCATTCCTTTTGCCGGAATATAACTGTCATGACCTATTCTAACTTTTGTAATTCCAGTAGGCTTCAAGTCTTTAAAGAGCTCTTTGTCATGAGTCATATGGTTTTTGAATCCACTATCAATCAACCAAGCCTCAGTTGAAACATTGATTGCAAAACACGATGCCACAAAGAGTTAATCCTCTTCATGTTCATTAACAACCTGGGCGTCTGCGTCTTGCTGCTGCAATTTACTCTTGCAAATAACTGTTTCACGCCCGAGTTGGTTGCACTTATTGCATTTAGCATCCGGCCTTTTCTAACACTTATACAGCGCGTGCCCATTCTTTCCACAATGCTTACAAGGAGAATACTTTCCTTTAATGCTATCTGCTTTGCTTTTGTTGTTGTAGTGAGCTGCTCCTTCTCCATTTGTTGGCTGGTGCTTCTTATTATTTTTCTTTTTGTATCTTCCACTCTCTTAATGTTTGGCCGCCAATTCTTCCACTCTAATCCCATCTTCTCTCATCACCGTTCTTTGTTCTTGAGCCTATAAGGAATTTAATAATTTCTCCAAAGTGATTTTTGACAGATACTTGGTATTCTCCAAAGTGGTATGGTGGCTTCAGATCTTTCAGGTACAATAACCAGAATCTTTTCAATAATACGCGAGTCTTTAAACTTAGAACCAAGTAATCTTACTTTGTTTGCATGCTCATAAGCCTGTCAGAGTATTCTTTGATGATTTTCAGTTCTTTCATCTTCTGTAACTCAATGTCCCTAATGAGATTCAACACTTGCATACCTTTGATATGATAATCTCCTTCATATTCTGCCTTAAGATAATCCCAAATGGCTTTTGCTGATTTTAAAGATATGATACGAGTGAAAACTATTGAAGAGACTGCTGAAAAAAGACATGCCTGTGCCTTAGATTTTCTGGTTATCTTTTCCTTGAGATTTTTGAGTTGAGACATTGTTGGGTTTCCGAGTAGTGGATTGACTTCATAGTCTTCCTCGATTGCCTCCCAAAGATCTAAAGCTTCGAGATAAGCTTTGATTCTCAATGTCCACATAATTCACCATTGAAGATAGGATGTGCCATTACATAGAAACTTGAGCTTTCTTCCATTTTCAATCTTTTGTTGTTTCTGGTTATGGTTCTTGAGTCACTTGAAACAATCACTCACAGAAATATCCACAAATCCCGCAAGATAAAAAAGTTATGATACCAATTGTTAATAAATTTTAGTAGTATGAGTTATTAGAATGCAGAGAAGTGAAGAGGAATATTGGTAGAAGAACATTTTTAGTTATGTCTTCAAATTACATTTATAACACTAAATGGAAAATAGAAAGCAATAAACCCACTACTAGCATATTCCTATCTCACTAACTTATTCCTAACTAATAGGAATAGATGACTAACAACTAATTTGTTAAGTCTTATCTCATATAAAGCAGTAAAAGTAAAAGTAAATGCAGTTGAAAAAACAAATTTCTAACAACATGGACAATACGAAAAGCTTCTGAACAAATCATTATCAGACCAAGAAATTTTCAAAAAAACAACAAATCGTGAAATCATCGCACTACATCATTCAACTTTGGATCATACTTATTAAAACAAATGCTATTCAAATCTAATTTTACTCGTTTCATGGCTAACCCTAACAAAAAACATTAAAATCAGAAAAAAAATTTAAAACCCTAATTAAAAATTGAACAAACAACGCAAACTAGAGTGAAAACGCTATGAGGAAGAAGAATTAGGTAAAGAGATAAAAAGAAATGAGTCTACATTAATGAATATTAATTTAACCTTTATTGATACGTGGCAGTTAATGATAGGCTCATAGAGTATTATTTCGTGTCTTACATACTCATCGTAAATGTATTCATGGACTTGTATAACTAGGTGCATATATAGCTTTAAAATACACTATTAAACAACGGAGGTATAACAGGTCTCGCTAAAAGTTTGAGACTATTCCAATATTTTTTGTCAAATTTTAGATATATTTCGGACCATTTTTCCTTATAAAAAAACACATAAATAATATATTAAGATCCCAGTTTTTAATTTATAAATAAATTATTTTTACTAATAAAATATAATTTCTAATTATAAGGATATAATAGTTTGTTTTGACATTTTTTGGCTAAAATTTTGGGATGTGGGCAGATTTTCTAGGAGCGAGGATTAATTTGTTTTTAGTTTTCCACTTGCAATGGTTCTTTGTTGCCTCTAAGCTTTTAGGTTTCCTTAGCGTATGGTTTGACTTATGAATTCAGCATATGAGGACTGAATTCTTTAGTTGTATATGTGGTATCCTATTAGTCATGAGTTTGTTGTTTCGTAATGAGTGGTTTACTTGACCAAGGATGGATTGATCTAAGGCGCTAGTTCACTTATTTACCAAAAAGGGACAGGGAGTTGGCAGGGTACTGAAAATGGTAGCAGGTTGGTGTGTAAGGCTAGTGATGGCTTGGTTTCAGGGGGATTAATGTGGTAGAAAGGCTAAGCTGCAATTGTGTGTTGATGTGACGTTCTAGGTAGGCTTTGGAAGCCTTAGGGTGATGTAATTAGAAATTTTAGTCATGATTTTTACATGATTAAGGTAAGGGGTGGTAGATAGAGACTTGGGTGGTGTAACTTTCGTAGTACATGTCATTCGGTCATTAACATTATATTATGCGGCATATCGAGATGATCTATCATACCTACTAATATGTGTTGTTTGTATGGATACTACTCTTGTTATGTCACTTGGCATAGGTTAGTTGGAGGTCAGTGATGTTTCACAAATGTAGATGACGATGATCTCCAACAACTTCCATATTTCATTCCTTATGGTCGAAGTTGTGTCATGTTTTCCTGTATAAGCTGTACTTCCTTAATAGGTCTTGTACTTGTTTAGACTAGTTTCTTGGGGAGGATTTTCTGTCATTCATTAAAGATTCTATTTAAAGTTTGTTTCATTCATTAAGTTTTAATGTATGAAGAGTGTGCTTGCACCATATTTTCCCCCTACATTACCATTTCCTCGATCTCTGGGTTTGTACCGCAAGTGTTGAACAATTTACTCTATGCAGGTGTGGGCTTACAGGGCTAGGGTATCCTTACTGATTACCTAATTCCCCACCCTGTGGACGTTCTCTACCAGTTTTAGCTACTCCCGCTGAAACCACTGCTCTACTCTGCTACTAAACTTGGCCAACTGTCTTTTTGTGAGGACATTCCCTCTTAAAGTGTTTGGCTCACCATAATTAAAATAATTCTGTCGAGTGAGGTCATGATAACTAATGTCTAACAAGATCCTTGACTACCTTAAGTCAAAGACTACTATGAAACCACTGAATGACCACCGTAGAAATCGGAATAGCCGATTGAATCGAATGAGTCAGCTGAGTGGAACCCTTAGAATATGAACCACGGTAGTTTTCCAAATTTCTGGACCTCTTAGCCAATGCCTTGTCCTGCCTAACATGTTAAACCCCATCCATTTTCTTTACAAAATTAGTCACCTCATTAAAACCCTTACCTACAAAGGTCATGTGCACAAACATAACTTGCAACTCATAATTCAAACTTTTACCAAAAAATAAATGCTCTCCTCCTCAGTTCTCACCAACTGTTGCATAATGAGACAAGGCATGAAACTTAGTATCAAAAGCATCCACAGTCATATTGTCCTGTTCAAGAGCCATAAATTCATCTTTCTTTCGATCTTTCAATGTCTGAGGCACATTAAGACATAAAACTGTATCCAAGTCTAAGTAGGTGAAACCGATGATTTACATTCCAGAAGGTCTCTCCACCACTATTTCTCTTCACCCTGAAGTTGGAAAACATGAAGTCAAAAGAATCCTCACTCTCGGAAGCATGGAACAATAGGGGATTTAATTTTAAAAACTTGGTCATAATCTCATGTTCAGGGGCAGTCATCATAGTGCCATGAAATGGGCGTAAGAGCATGTGAGTGCCCGAGTCTCTATCCATTTTAGGAGCATTATTAGCGACAAGATGCAAAGTGGGAGTGCTTTCACTAATGGCCAACCCATTCAAAAATTCTTACACTTCTTACACCACTCCAACATTCATAGGGGGAAGATCTGCAACCCCAACCAGTATTCTCACCTCCATTCATCCTCATCCTTAATTTGTATCTCAACCTCTTCTTCCAAATGATCCTGGGGTGGGTGTGCGATCTCTTCATGGGGTACATTTTCTGCCTAACATTACCCAGTGTTTTCCTTTCTTTGCCCGTCATCTACCCCTACCTCTGCCTCTACCTCTTCCACGCCCTCTCAATGCAGGCTCTGCCGTTGGAGCTACTTCCCTTGCACAATTCCACCGTGTGTCAACCATCCACAGGTAGAGGAATGGAAGAAGTTAGATACCATTTTGGGTTGACATATACCAATTGGAATAAAGTTATAGCACAAAGGAAGAAGAAGAGAGAATTTTTTGGAAGTCTTGTAGCCTCTTGAAGAAAAGTGCATATGTTTTTGTATTGGTTTCGCATGACTTTATTAGACTCTCTTAATACTAAAAGATCAATGAACCTAGGGCTCTAGTATCAACTTTTTCATGATCCAAATTGTCGTGAGTAAGACCCACACTTATTCTTCGGTGGGAGAACCAACTACCAACAAAATTTAATCCAAAACACCATTTCTGAAACCAAGTTATGATATAAAATGATAGGAAAACAGTTCAAGCATAATTAAGGATTGATTCCCCATAAACTAGTACAATAGTCAGATAATTGCAAAAAATAACCCCTAAAAACTAAAAGTCATATCACCAAAACTCTATTTAGTCAATAATGGGGATATAACCTCGCAAAGTTAGAAAACATGAAGTAGTGGTATAATGTGTTTGCCCGAAAATATTTAACAAGAAGATGTAGAGGAAACCATGGCAGCATGGAAGACTAGCTCACTATTGGATTAGAAGTCAAGTTCCTCTTAACTGAGGTCTCGTATCAGTCGCTGGAAGATGCCTTGTACTCAACAAGAAAAAATCAAATGCAATATGAGTACACAACCATTCTAGTAGGATCAGACGAATAGTTCCAAATTATGAATGTAAATAGATAACCATACTGCAGAAAACACCAACACCTATAGCAACAACCACAACCACATAGAATACAGTCACAATATCATGAATCAACCAATACCTGAAACATGTCCTATAAGATCACAATTACAAGAACTCAGTACTTTTATGGAATCACAAATACACATCCTCGACCCTCTTAAGGAACCCACACACTAACTGTTAGTGTACTAGTTTGGTACAAAGACAATTAGTGTTATTGTTCATACCAAACTTTTAGGGACCTGCTCATTACTCTTAAGCTAAGTGTTACTTTCTCACTCTTTCCAATACCTGTCACGCCCCGAGCTACCCCCGAGACGCGGACATGCAACCTAGGACCACAAGTGATCCCAAGCTAACCCCGCTGGCATGATCATGAGCATATTAAAGATAATAAACTGATGCAGAAGCTAAATCATAATTAAATCTGAAAAGATGGAGAATACCCATAGTCTATAACTGAGATATTTGAAAACATTGAGTTTAATACAAAGGAAATATTAACGCAATACTAAGTTGAATCTAACTATGTCTGAAATAAGCCTCTAAACTGGACTAGAAAACTGGGACAAGCCCCAACTAAATCTAGCAAAAATTGAAACTAAAAGACTAAATACTCAAAAGAAACTCATGACTCTTGTCCTCGGAAAATGAGGACTCACCGCTGAATCTGCTGAAGTGAAGATCGGGAAATTGATCTATGCGTGATCTGGATGCTGAGAACATGAACCTACATCATGAGAAGATGTAGCGCACGTATGCGTCAGTACTTTAAAGGTACTGAGCATATAGGATAGAGTAAAGCTGAAATAAAGCATAACTGAACAAGCATAACAACAAGTATAATAATTTGACATGATAAACTAAATTTTGAGCTAACTGGATGCAATGACCAATTTATAACATGCTCAAACTGAATATTAAATATACTGATAAATGGTCAATGCAGTGCCTCTGACTGATCTGTGGGAGCTACTAATAACCGATAATAATACCACATGAGCTAAATGTGGAGTCCGATGTATACGCCCCATCGAGAGGATCCAATATACCCTGCGAAAGGTATAAAGGCATGTTGGCGTAATCACTAAACTGATTTCCCACATAGGGGACTTACAACCTACTTGGCTAGTAGTTCTGGGACTATTGGGTATGCTAAACCCTAGTCCAACTCGGTATTATGCTACTCCCATGAATTCTGTAAATTATTATGTCTGAGTTTCTGTAAATACTGGATAGCTCGAAACTGAACATGCAAACTGAGAATGCAACAATTAATCTGGTAATTATGCATTTGTAACTGAGGCATGTATATCTGAAGTGTCTGAAATATCTGACCTAGCATGTGTAATTCAAGAACTAAAGAAATACAAAGCTAGGGTTTTGAAATTCATGCAATAAACTAAATAATAACATGATAACCTAATTTGGAACATCAAACTAATAAATTCATGAAGTTCTCTTGAAGTTATAGAAACCCTAGGTTTAATCATGACAAGAGAATCAATAATCTGACTGAAAACTAGGGACCCAATGGGTGAAAGGAAACCACTAGTGAAATCCCACATACCTTGTGATGAAATTCACGGAAAAATACTTAGGTTTCAGGGCTGGAACTGCTGGAACTTGTGGTGTTCTTAAACTAGGGTTCTTGAGCTTTTTCTCCTCTCTTGCTTCTAATTTTCTAATGTTTTGATATAGTGATTTGACTTAGATATATTTTAGTTATGTTTCTAGGCTTAAATTGACTAAACTATGATGATTTAGGGTCAAAACAACGTAACTTAGGTTTAAACCAAGTGGGAAAGGTCCAAAAGACCCCTAGGAAAGTTGTTGTCGGACCAAACGAGGGCCAGGACTGACGGTCCGTCGTCTGACCGACGACCCATCGTTGGGTTCGTCGACTGGGCCTGTTCAACAGGCCTTTACTAAAATATACATAACTTTTTACTCGAAGGTCTGATTTTAGAAAAGTTGATGGCTGTGGAAAGATAATCCAATTATCTATCTGTGGGTAGGTCATGGGACACCTAAGACATTTTGTGCTAAGATTTATGACCATTTGAAGTTGACCCAACTGCATTTCCCCTTAACTGTCTGCAAATTTTCCACCTACTGTCAGACCTCCGTAGGTCCACCTACAGACCGTGTTGTTCATCCGTAGATCTTGTAAAAGAGTGGGTGAATGGGGGTCTTGATCGACGGTCACGGACTACGGACCGTCGGTCCGTCCGTCGATCAAGACTTAGCCAATTTTTTCCCGTTTGAGTTTTTGATCCTATCGACGGTTGTGCACGACGGACCGTCATCTTTCCTATGGACCATCGATGCCACCGTTGGTTGCACCTGCAAGTTTTTTTGAAAAAACTGATTTTTGGTCTATTTTGACTACGGGGTGTTACAATACCTTTCTTGACTGTTACTATTTCTTGTAAATACGTACTCCCTCAGTTTCACAAAGACTAGTCCAGTTTGACTTGATGTATAGTTTACAAAAATAAAGAAGACTTTTGAATATTGTGGTCCTAAATTAAAGTTCTATCAAATGTACAAAGTTGTCATTTAATCTTGTGGACTTAAACATCCCACGTGTAAAACTGAAATTATAATGTTATCAAAATAAGAAAGAGGTCCTTGTTTTTGAAACAAATTAAAAAAGAAAGGATGTCATTTTTTTTAAACGGAGGGAATAATATATTTTAGCATGTTTTTGGAAGATCAATAACTGGTATATATATTAATGTGTAGTTTCTTAAAGATGTTGAAGAACCATGTGAAACTAACATCTTCTTTGTTTTGTTCCAACTTTTCCTGAGTTGGTGGATTACTCATCATCACTTACTTTTTCACCACAGATGTCTTTATTCCAAGCCATTAGGACCTAATGATTTTGACCTATAAGTTGTGTAGCATTATTATGCTTAAGTAGTAATAAACAATAAAACCAAAAAGGAAGTTCCCAAACCAACCACCAGCAAGATGTGTATTCCACCAAAATTGAAAAGGAATAAACTTAAACTTGAAATAAAATACGTAGCCTACTCATGCGCAATCAATAATATAAAGAAAACTGATTTACTCTTAAACATACTTGAGCAATCAATTGAAACATTTTGTAGTTCCCAATTTCTAATGATTAAAAAATATCAATTGTTTCGCAACACTTTGTATGGGTCACACACACACACGCGCACGCACGCACGCACGCACGCGCGCGCGCGCTCACACACACACACACACACACACACACACATATATATATATATTACTATATGGTAGTTGCCCGTGCGCACACGGGCCCAATGTGCTTCATTATAGTAAAAATAACTTAAATACACAACTATAAGTTTTATATTCTCTAATCTTCCCTTCTTTTTTTAAATATTACATAATTCCCTTTTTTTTAATTTTAGTGTAAGTTTATAGATACATTACATTCTCTCTCCTATAGTACACAATTACCCATTTTAATGCCTATTTTTTCTCCATTAAAACACTCAACCTTTTAAATCAGTTTTTGAATTTTGAATTTTCTCCATTTAAACAGTCAACCTTTTAAATCAGTTTTTTTATTTTGAATTAGTAATTTTAATTAATTTTAAATAAAAGACCTAATTTTGAAATTTTGAATTTCAAATTTCAAAAATTTCAAATTTCAAATTTCAAATTTCAAGTATGGTGCAGATTGTTGCAGCCTCGGACCAGTTAAAGGGCCCGAGGAGAAAGAGCTACTTGCCCTAGCGGCTAATAAGGACCTATCTTTTGCTTACACACCAAAAACAGAAGAACCAGTGCCTCTTGCCTTAGAAGAAGTTAAGGTGATAAAAACAAGTAGACAATCTTCATCTCATCCCAATACATTCTCCCAGTTACCACTTCCCCTTCCTCTTCCTCTAGCATCAACTTTGCACAAGGCCAAACAGGACTCAAAGAGTTAAAGTTTGTTAGGCCTACATTATCTCGGGTTAGTATTTTGGTACTTAAAACTGTTGTTGAAATTAGTAAAAATTTTAAGGAATCTAGTGTGCTTGCCGATACATTGTATAGTGTTTTAGTTGGTGAATTGATACATGAATTTGTTGTGTATCATAATATTTTATATGTATCATGAAGTTTTGAAAATTGTTATATATATCATTCAATAAGTTTAGTAAATGCGTCATCAACTGTACTTGATGATACATATAGAATCAGTGTGCATATTGTTTAGACGATGTTTCTGATACATGTATTAAATACGAAATTGAATCTCCAACAACGATTCCGTCGATTTTGTAACTTTCATTCTGCAATTCGTTCACCCAAATTCCGGAATGTCTCATCAAAATCGAAGTATTCATCTTGAAAAATCCACTGTAACAACAATAAAATTACTGTAGTTCGAAATTTAACAGATTGTTCAAAAAAATTATTTTCAAAATAGATGATATAATCTTTGTTTTTCAAAATTTGAAATTAATATCCAATTAAGTGCTGATTTTATGCTGATTAATGATAAGTTACCGTAAATTTAGCTGTTTTATTAACAACATTAACTGTACCGTTTTCCCCTTTTTTTTCTCAACAGTTTAAAATTACCATGTATCATTTACCATGTATCACTAGAGTCTAAAGTATCACGGCTCAACAAATTTAAGGGATTTTTTGTAAATACTAAATTTGTCGGGACAGAATGAAATTATTGAATTACACTATGGGATTCCTTAAATTTTTACTTAATTATATGTACTTGTACAACTTAAGAGGAATTAAGAAGTCCTAAAGACCTATTTAATGGGTAGAATAGCATATTGGCTAACCGTTGTATAGAACTATTGTTGCACTAACATATGCACATGATGTTTTTATTATAGAAGTTGGTATTGACACAGGTAAAATATTGAAGCAACAACTACTATGTTGTGTCATCGCACAATATTTTCATGTTTACAAAAGCTGATATTAGCAAAGTTAAAACAGTGAAGTAGACAGATATCAGTTGATTTTTCTGGTTACCATCACTTGCTAATAGGTCTTATCTCACCACTCTATCTTCTCTCACTGAACCCTCTTCTTTTGAGCAAGCTTCCAAGGATAATAGTGGGATCCTTGCTATGGACCAAGAAATCCAGGCCCTTAGTGACAACATGACTTGGGAAATTGTTGACTTACCTATTGGCAAGACACCTATTGATTTTAAGTGGGTATGTAAGATCAAACTCAAAGCTGATGGCAGTGTTGAGAGGTACAAAGCCAAGCTTGTTGCTAAGGGGTTCACACAGCAAGCAGGTGTTGACTACCATAACACTTTCTCTCCTGTGGTAAAGATGGTTACTGTGAGGTGTGTTGTGGCACTGGCTGCTCAGTCTAATTGGTATATGTTTCAAATGGATTTTCACAATGCATTTCTTTAGGGATATTTATTTGAGGAGGTTTACATGTCATTACCTCCTGGATTTAGCAGCCATGGGGAGAATAAAGTTTGTAGACTGCACAAATCATTGTATAGATTGAAACAAGCTAGCAGACAATGGAATTTGAAACTTACCAATGCTCTCACACCATCAATATTCATCCAAAGTAAACTGGACTACTCACTATTCACTAAGACAATTGATGCTGGTGATATTGTTACCATTCTAATATATGTGGATGATCTTTTAATAACTGGAAGCAATAGAGAACTAATTCAAGAAGCTAAGATACACTGCATCATAAATTCAAGATGAAGGATCTAGGGGAATTGAGATACTTTCTTGGGATTGAATTTGCAAGGTAAAAAGATAGAATACTAATTAATCAAAGAAAGTATGCTTTGGAGTTGGTATCAGAATGTGGTTTATCTGGTTCAAGGCCAACAAACACTCCATTCGAACAGAATCAAAAGCTCACAAGCCTAGAATATGACAACCAATTTAATTTTACTGATGATATTGAGTTGGAAGTAGGAGGATTTATCAAAGATTAATTGGAAGGTTGTTGTATTTAGCTATGACAAGACCAGACATCTCTTTTGTTCTACAGAACTTGAGTCAGTTCATGCATGCCCCAAAGAAATCACACTATGATGCAGCAATACATGTAGTAAAATACGTTAAGAAACAACATGGATTGGGACTGTTAATGAGTAGCACAAAGTCAAGGAAGATCAGTGTTTTTTGTGATGCAGATTGGTCATCATTCATACTGTCAAGTAAGTCTATAACAGGTTTAGGAATAAAGATTGGTGAATCACTTGTTTCATGGAAATCAAAGAAGCAAAACACAATCTCAAGATCCTCAACTGAAGCTGAATATAGAAGTATGACTACTACTGTAGCAGAGTTGGTGTGGTTGCAGAGATTACTGAAAGAACTGGGAGCACAAGCTGAACTACTTATGGATCTACATTGTGACAATAAAGCATCAATGGAGATTGCCTCAAATCCTATGTACCATGCACAAACCAAGCAAATTGAAATAGACTGTCATTTCATTAGAGAAAGGCTGCAAAAAGGAATGATCAACACTGAATACATAGCTAGCAAAGAACAAATGACATATATTTTTACTAAGGCATTAGGATAACAATTACACGATGATATGTTGTTCAAGTTGGGAATGTTAGATATATTTCATTACCCAACTTGAGGGGGAGCGTTAAAATGTGTATTACATGTACTGAAATTAGTTAGTTAGAGTTAGTCAACTTATTTGTTGAATTAGTTAGCTTAACAATTTTGTTTGTTAGAAAGTTAATTAGTGTGATTATCAAAATCATGTATTGTATATAAATAGAGCATTGTAAATAATGAGAAGGCAAGTCGGTCAATTCCAATTCACTGTTCCATTCATTCTCTTCTTCTCCTTCCATTCCTCACACCTTCTTCTCTGCTGCAACTCATATGAAATACAACTAGGAAATTAACTTTTAACACTATACCTACTACACGTAGGATGCCAACATGAGTATAATCAAGAATTAGTGTAATTAAGAATTTACTGTAGATCATTGTATAGTAAAATTATTTCTTTATATTATTTGAAAGTGTTTATCTCTAACAATCAATCCAGAGCTTCATTTGAAACACTTATTTCAGCTAGCTTTTTGTTTATACATGTCCCAACTATGTGGCAAAATATTGATATTGATGTATGATGCGACTCACTTACCACCAATTTAAAACTTATAGATAAGAACGTATGAAAACGTGTCCATTTTTATGCTAACATCATCCATATACTTGCAAATTATAAAGATCACCAAACTATGATACTAATCTATCACCCAAATCAAAATTATGGGTTAGATAAATTCCAAGGATTAGCTATTGATCCACTAAGTCAGTGGACTAAAAATTCAACATGCAACTCAAAGGATTGAACTATTGTGAATACATATTCTAAAGAATTGTGCATTCTAATGCCATTTTTCTTCCATATCCAAAAAATTGGAGAATGTATATTGAGAAAATAATTACAAATGAAACACTACTATTAGACATATAAATATATTTTATATTGTACAATCACAAATATTAAGTTTAGGAATATCCAAAAAATTGGAGAATGTATATTGAGAAAATAATTATAATGAAACACTACTATTAGACATATAAATATATTTTATATTGTACAATCACAAATATTAAGTTAAGGTTATTTAATTCATGTGCACTTCCATGGTGGAGAGATGTAGTTGATGTGCACGACCTATCCTTTCAATATAGCTTTGCTTCTTATCTCTTGACTACATTCTTTACACCACTGCAATAAAAGAAGAATACGGCAAAGAGGTACAATGTTTAAATTAAATGAAGCATAGTAAACATACCTAAATAAACATTGCATATGTAAGGGTCATAAGTACATATAGCACAAAATATTAAATAAGAAAGCAAAAAATATAAGTTGGAATGTTCAGAAATATGTAGAGATAATTAGAAGCTTAAAACTTAATTCTCTATTTGTAGCTTCATACCATATATAGTTGGAAACAACACTTCCTAGATCGTGACTCCTACCTAGTTGAGGTAGAGGTAAGGTTTACGCCTACTATATCCTCTTAAACTCTCTTTGCAGCTTCATACCATGTAAATGATACAACATCTATAACCCATTAGAAAATTGGTTACCTTAACCCTATCATCTATTTTGCAGCAGAAAATAAATGAAGGCCGAAAGTTATCTAGGGAAACAACATGTAAATAATCTTCAGTTGCAATGTGAAATCACCAAGTTGAAAATATACTGGCCAAATAATAGAGGGAGGCTATAGTTTTATTGTATTCACAAACATGCACCATAAAAATTAAGGATCAACACTGATTCTCAATTTGTATGAATTCGTCGAGATTGCTCCTAGTAAAATGTCAAAAGCCTAAGTCATTTTATTTTGTGTTTTGTGTTCACAATTTTGGGTGCGAGTTGAGAGGTTACACAGAAAAGATTCAAAGACCGTAATACAAACTTGTACTTAGAAGTCAGGCCTAAAATTTCATTCCCCGTCATCCTCCATCAAAGTCATGCTTTCAAGAGCTAAAGTTGGAGTGGCACTCTTTGTTGTGCTCCTATGGAAGTTATAACTGTGACCAAAAAGTAGAGGGGAAAAATGCTAATTTGCTAAATTTGTTTATCTTCAATTTTTTGAAGATTAGTTAGATAGACAGTATTTCAACACTATCGATCGATTCAACTAATATGAACACATGAAACAAAAACTTTGAGAACGTATAGGATCACATGGCAGACATGCAGAACTCATTGTAGTAATAGAATTCACAATGTTAAAGTTGCAGCTTTTATCCAAAAAAAAAACAACTACTAAAAATAAAGACAACGCCAAAATCAATCACAGTCCATTATCAATGCATAAAACAAAGCAGGGAAAATAGATCTTCTTTCAAGAGAGTTTAAAGGTTCCAAAAAGAATGTGGAATGGTACCTTAAGGCTGTTGAAGTTGGATTCGGAATGGAGTCAACCAAAGTAGCCTGCTGTATGCACAAGGTGTTCCGTTATCTGCCAAAAAGAGTTGAGAAACTATCTTTTTTCAAGGCATATAAGTGGTAAAAGTGCTAATAACAGACACATGCCAGGGACAAACATATACGTGCTTGATACATTGGGTTAACTTGTTGGATCTTTTGATAATTCCTCAAGCTAGCTGCCTCTTTAGTATACAAGATTTTCATGAAGGAGACCTTGTCGCTCTTTCAGCTAAATTACTTTAGTTTGTTCTACATATTAAGAAACTGTTCTTTCCTGTTGAATTATCTTTCACTCACCTATTGAATATACTCTTTTTTTTATGAACTTCAACGTAAAAGTTGCACAAGAAGGAAGATATAAACAGAAATATTCCTTTAATCTGACACGGAATATAATAATGTCAATACTAACTAAGCTGACTAACATAAAAATGGCATAATGTGTTCTTTTGATACACCTTAAAATAAGAAGAGAAGATGAAATATTATTCTAAAACAAATTCACAAGTCAATCTGAAAATATGCTATAAAATTTTTAGAAGTGTGTGTATCACAGAATTAGGGAAAAAGAAACAATTGAAGGATGGTGCTTTTCCTAGTTTATGTTCCCAAAGTTTTGTATTTTTCTGATTAGGCATTCACCATTGAGTATTGTGGGTAAAATAGAGAGATTCAAAGCAGAAAAGTTGATATTTTTTTCCAATTTCCTTGGCAGCAAAATACTCCTCACGGGACCTTTGTTGTTTGTTTTTCTAAACTATGAATTTCCTCTTGTTTTTTTCCCTCATTCCCACTCTTTCAAAAACTGGCCACCGAACCCCTTTTCTACTTTAACTGACGCATTTATTTAAACTTTACAGTTAGTCTCTCTTCCCTTTGCCCATTTTGTAAATCTTCATTTGCAATTTGGTTTATGAAATCACTCATTCACATATGCATTATTGGTGTATGCTCTTACATATCATCTGGATATACCAAGAAAGATGTGTGATCTAATGAAGCCACTATCAAATAATCACTCATGGGTGAAGCAAGCTTTTATATTTATTGATGATTATATAGTTCGGTGAATTCATAGAAAAGCATTGTAACATTGTGGTGGGACAAAGTCTTGCCATACTTCTTCGAGTGAATGGTCATCCTAAGTAATAAAATTTCTTACCACATAGTTCCATAATGTAGTAAAGGAGAAATACGAAAAGAACAAAGGTGACCAGCCAATATTTGCAGTTGAAATAACTTACTCCGTTCAGATTAAACCGACTCATTTAGTGGTAAGTATCATCATACTCACTAAAGCATAAATAAACTCATATATGTAATTAGCTTCAACAAAAGAAACACCTATTTTGAGCCTGAAAGAAAAACAATTACACCCCTTTAACGTCCTAAGCTTCTCTCTTAGCCCTTTTTTCAGTCTATCCTGATTTCACAATTCTATTAGTCAAGGGTTTTGAAAGTAAGTCGGCCTGTGGCACCATTTTTTGGGTACCTTTACAGATTTCAAGAAATTCTTTTAAACGGTTCTATGTTTATCCAAACACTTTCTAAACTAAAAAATAACTTAAATTCAGAAGTCACAAAGAAATAAGTCAATCCAAATACCCACGTAGTCTTTTTTAGATAAAACATTAGGACACAGAGGTTGAGACTCACATTTGGGCTTTGGCTGAGGGAGTTGCTAAATTATGTAACTTCAATTTATTTCGAGGATGTTACATCTATATCGCATAAGCTTCTAGTTGGTAGTCCATTGTATTCTGTTTGTGTTTCAAATCCTGTGGTATGTGTTAACACATTTAGTTACATTTAACAAGACATCTCTTATTCCTAGTTAACCAAATAGTTTACATAATTTTCAAATTTATTTCAGGCTTTTGCTCACTCTCTAATGTGCTAACAGATTTAGTCATATTTAATAAGACATCTCTTATTCCTAGACATATAGCCCTCAAATTACTATGTTAGTAGCTGATTTTTTCCCGAAAAGTTAGTACAACAACAAAAAGATGAACAGTGAGTTTTTAGCCTTCGATATAATTGCTAATTTCATGGCAGCACCGAAAAATTCGACAACTCAAATTCTTGCTCAACGAATCACCTGAGAGTTGTAAAATTTATCAATTTTATTAGGAAACTACTAAATGAAAAAAAATATCAAGAGGATAAACATCTACTCACCCTTAGTAGATAGTTCAACTTCATTAACATCTGCCAAGACAACCAGCTGTTGAAACTGATCAATTTTCATAACACATAAGTATTGCCTTCATTGGGGAATTTCGTCAAACACGTGACCACAACCATTATTTGCAAAAATATTATATTGGCCAAGATATTTAGTATTTTAAAAACTTGATAGTTGATACTACAAAATAATGAGAAAAAAATCATGGATGAGCAGAATAATCAATTAAGAGAACATTTGCATATCCATAAAATGAGGGATTCCATCTTTAACTCTGCCCTCCACTCTAATCTCTCTAGAGTAAGAACAACACTGGCAAACTTGGACTCAACTCGATTGTTTTGTCCCCAAAATTAAGCCAAACTTCATCTGCACGTTCAACTATTTCCTCAATAAGTAGAAATATCATAACTAAGACTATTGAAAAAGTGAAAGTTTTGGATGCACTATAGGGTCCAAAGTCATCTACGTATTTATTTCTATTTTCGAACATGCATGAGTAAATTAGATACAATTGATGATACATACATCTAAAAATCCAGAGAAGAATGAAAATAGCTACCATTATAGGTCTGTTTTTCAAGTGTAGAAATATATAAGAGTAGAAAAATCATGGAAAAAAACTCACCGCAATACAACAGGTACGAAGAGGAATTTGAGGGCGAAATAGAGATTCAAGACGATATCAGAATTTGATAAAGAGCAAATGAGCAAGCGTGAGAATAGATGTGGAGAACATTCTAGATTCTCGAAAGAAGGAAGAAGAAGAAAGTGGGAGAGAAGGGAGAGTAAAGAAAAAGGTGAGACGTTCCATTTTTGACATGAAAAATAGTGCTTCTACACAAAGCAGTACACGCTATGCACTTTTGAAAGAAAAATAGATGATTTTACTATGTTAACCCTACTTTTACAACTCACTTCCTATTTGATGTACAATTTACAATTCTTTTTGTACCACATTTTAATGCAGTGTTCGTCCTTATAAACTGTCCTTTCTAAATAAGGGAAAATGTTTTAAGTAATATCTTGGATGACTTATGCCTTATTTTCTCTCAAATTCCATCCTCTCCTCCACTTCCAATACCAATATATGTTCCTCCCAAGTATATAAAGTGTTCCCAAATATTTTTAATATCTTATCATGAATTCTTAATGAGGTTCTAACATCAATTCCTTCTCCTTTCTCTGGTGAGATTAATGGCTCAATTCTAGATTCAAGACTTGATTTTTGAGAAGGTCCATCAAGAGTTCTTTCCAAAATCTAAATAATCATATTCTCATAATTTCTAAGTGATTCTAACATATGATTATGCATCCTAAGTAAGATTCTACCATGAAAACCTAGATCATTAAAGAAACTCGTCTCAAGGTTCAAGCACAAAGTTTAAGGATTCTTCTTCAATGTTAGAGTATCAATTGGAGTGATAAAAGGTATGTAAGGTTATCATAGCAAATCGACAATGACCTGAGATCCCAACTCCTAATCCGACATGGAACCCGACTCAAGACCTTAATCTGACACACAGTCTCTTCACCCCATTCCAGATCTTGGCTACCAACCACGTCCCCTGATCCTGAATTCCGACTTCTACCAAAAGACACAAAAATTTAACGTGGTTCGGTCAATCGACCTACATCCACAAAGGATATGAGCAATCCACTATATATATGAGAGTACAAAATACAGAGGGAAACAACCTCAACCAATTCACTTGGAATATATGGGAGGTTCACACAAGTGATAACGTATCAAGCTTGTGACCCATAAATTCTCCCCCTAACCAAAACTCTCAAAGCCTTTAAGACTACATTGTGAATGTTGATTAAGTTAGAAGGAACATGTCTCTATTTATAGAGCCCTAAACCTTTTCCTACTAGAAAAAGGATTAGTCAATCCAAAACCTTTTCCTAAAAGGAAAAACTATTTATGGTAAGAAATTTAGGGCAAATAAAACTCAACACTAACTAGACTAAGTCAACTTTAGTTGTTTAACTTAATAAAATTAGAGGTACTTTTTTGACGGTTAGTGACACATGTTTTTTATTCAGATTTCCATCCACTTTGTAAGTGCTACTATAGATAGGAAATGGTTAGTTTTTTCCTTGTATAAATCCAGATCTTCTGCAAGTTTATAAATGACTGTATTTCATAATTTCACTCTATTATAATACTTCAATTCAGTTTATTGGATTTTTTTTGTTTCAATCGCTGTATCAGAGTCTCTAGTTAATTTAGAAAGACCAAAAAGTTTTAGCCTATAACACAAAATGACATCCAACAACCTACCTTTAACTCCACCATTAACTTTTACCGGCGAAAATTACCAATTTTGGTCTGTGAAGATTCAAGATTTTCTAAAAGCCTATGGACTTGGGAAAACTGCAACAGAAGATAAACTATTGTTGCTTTACTAGCAATTCCTATCTTGTCTCAGATCAAATCCAATAGTGAAGAGAAGACAAAAAAATCTAAGTCTGATTTTCTTATGCAAAATCCTGTGGCAGATTTCGTGTTTTCTAGAATCATGACATGTAAAACAATAAAAGAGGCTTGGGGTAGGTTAAAATAAGAATATCAAGGCACAAATAGAGCACTTCGAATGCAATTGTTGAACATAAAAAGAGAGTTTGTGTTCCTAAAATATGAAGGAAGATGGAAACAATCAGTAAGTATGTTATGATGATCGAATCTCCTTAATTGTTAATGACATTAGACTTCTTGGTGAAGAATTTTTTTGAAAATGATTATGAAGGAAGTTCTTGTACTTTTCCCTTGAGCCTTGAATCTAATATTTCCTCTATTGAAGAATCCAACGACCTAAGCAAACTCTTATTAGGTTAACTAATGAGTGCTCTTCAATAACAAGAGCAAAGGACTATGAGATGTGAAAAGTTCAATGAAGGATCTTTATCGATACGAAAGCAAAAATTTGATAAAGAAAAGCAACAATTTAACCAAATGACAATGGTAAGCATCATGGAGGAAACAATACTTAGATGGAAAGTAGAGGTTCCCTTTATGCAAACATTGCAAAAAAAAATTACACATATTGAGAAGTACTATTGGTAGAGACAATATGTGGCAACTATAAACAGACGGGACACTTATTCAAGATTCGCAAATGAAGAATAAAGGCCTATGGAGCTTTGAAAGCACAAGTAGTAAGAGTTGTAGATGCATATGAGGAGCAACTCTTTGCAGTTTCATACTTTTGAAAAATCAAAGAATCCTATAATTTGTGGCTTCTTAAAAATGGTTGAACACATTGCTTATGCAATGATGTTGAAAATTTTAAATTCCTTGATGATACTTACAAATCCAAAGTAAAAGTGGGAAACATTGAGGCTATAGAAATCCAAGGTAGGGGTACAATGTTTATCTCAATATTATCATGTATAAAAAGTATTCCTAATGTTTTGTACACACCAGATATGAGTCAAAATTATTGAGTGTTGAAAAAATGCTTGAAAATAATTATTCTATGCATTTTAAGAATCGTGAATGTGTTGTTTCTGACCCTTCTAGAGTAGAATTATTTTATGTGAAGATGAACAATAAAATGTTTTCAGTCGATTAGGAAAAATAACTAACCATGCTTATACTATTAGCTCACAAACATGTACAAACTTATGACACAAAAGCTTTGATCACTTCAATCTAAGAAGCATCACATATATAAAAAAAGAAAAAAAAAGGAGCTCGTAAAAAATATGCCTGAATTTCTTTCTAAAGAAACCTATCAAGTGGGAAAGCAAACAAAATTTTCATTTCAAGTAAATCAAGTATGGAGAGCTAACTAGAAATTTCTTGTCATTCATACAAATATCGGCCCAATGAAAACAGATTCATTGAGTGGTAAAGAATATTTTATCCTCTTTATTCATGACTACACATTCTCAGTGTATTTCATTAGACTCAAGAGTGAAGTCTTTGATGCTTTTAAGCAATTTAAAGCTTTAGTAGAAAATAATGTAATCTCAATATTAAAGCTTTAAGGACTGACAATTGAGGAAAATATGCTTCTACTCAGTTTGTTGAGTTTTGTAATATCACAAGTATTTAACGACATTTGACATAACCATACACTCTACAAATAAATGGTGTGTCTTAAATTAAAGGAAAAACATGATTATAATAGAGATGGTCAGGTGTCTTTTGCTTGAAAGAAATATCCCAAATCAGTTTTGGGCTAAGGCAGTCAATACCTCAGTATATTTTTTTAACAAATTGCCTACTAAGCCCTTGCAGAACATGACTCTGTATAAAGCTTGTTGTGAGAACAAACTATCAATACATCATGTCAAAATATGTGGGTGTGTATGTTATTATTGAGTTCTAGAAACAAAAAGAATAATTTGGACAAAAAGGGTTATAATATCATATCTATGGGCTATAGTTCATTCAAATTTGAAAAAAAAAAAAACTAATTATCAACCGAGAAATGAAGTTTGATGAAGCAGCTGATTGTGATTGAAAAAAAAACGATGAATTTTTTTTCTAATTTATTTATAAAGAGCATCATCATCTTGCGAAAGATGAACTAGTGGATGATGTACCAATATGGGGCACCCGGACATTAAAATATGTCTATCAGTGGTGTAATTTGATAAATCTGAACCAACAAACTATGTTGAAGCACAAGACTCAAAGGCATAGAGGAGATCTATGGAAAATGAGCTGGAAGTATCGAGAAGAATATAACCTGACATCTCGTTGATAGGCCTAAAAATTGCAAGGTGATTGGTGTAAAATGGATTTTCATGACAAAACTCAATCCTCATGGAACAATTTTCTAACCTAAGTCTAGTTTGGTGGTGAAGGGATACACACAACAATATGTTGTGGATTACCAAGAAATATGTTCTCCACTAGCAAGATATGACACAATCAAGTTTATTCTTGCATTTGTATCTCACAATTCTTGACAGATTCATCAGCTTGATGTCTGAGCATATTTTTTTTGAATGACTTTATTGTTGAAGATGTCTATGTGGAGCAACCTGATGGTTTCTCAATTCCTAGAAAAGAAAATCAAATTTATTTCTTAACGAGTTCTTTGTATGGCCTAACACAAGCCCCTAGGATATGGGATAATAGGATGGAGAATCATCTCATTCAACTTGATTTTAGTAGAAGTCAAAATGAAGCACTTTGTAAGTGAAAATCACTAGTGGTGGGTCCTCAATTGTCTTAATTTATGTGGAAGACATGCTTGTGATAGGAAGGAAAAACTAACCCAAAGGTCAAGGATGAAATGGAGGAAGTCTTTGAAATGACTGATCTTGGAGTCATGAAGTACTTTCTTGGCATGGAAGTGTTGTAGTTCAATGATGCAATTTTTGTATGCCACCATAAATACATTTTAGGTTAAAAATGCAAGACTGCAAGCGTGTGAGTACTCCAATCTCTACTGGTGTGAAGCTTGTCAAGGATGAAGATTTCAAAAAGTGGATGATAGTATGTATAGAAGCATATTTGACAGCCTTTTATATCCAACATTCGCCTAGAGATACACACACTTCATAGTGGCTAAAAGAGTGTTAAGGTATATAATAGAAACCAACAAGTTTGGAATTTTTTCCCAACATCGGTCGAAGTGAATATAGATCTGGTCGATTACTGTGATAGTGATTAATGTAGTGACTGATGATTCCAAAAGCACTTATGGATATCTGTTCTATTTGGGACAAGTTGTTTTAATTAGCTCTCTAGGAAACAAGAGTCTACAGTTCAATCAATAGTAGAAGTTGAGTACATAGCTCCTGCATCTGCTATGAACCAAGCTATTTGGCTAAGAAGATGTTGAAATACTTGGGCCATGAAAAAAGTGAAGCTTCCAGGATCATGTGTTACAACAGTTCAACAATTTCAATCTAAAAAAATCTAGTGTTTCATGGTCGAACTAAGCACATTGAAATAAAATTTCATTTTATTAGAGAAGTCCAAATAATCTAATGAAGTGTTTCTTGTTCATTGCTCATCTGAGAACCAACTAGCTGACATGTTCACTAATTCTCTACCAAAGGAAAGGTTTGAAGATCTGAGGCAAAGAATTGGTGTTCGTCACGAAAATGACAAGGAGGAGTGTTAAACAATTATCATTTCTTAACTTCCAGCTTATTATTTGTTTTTTTACATTTTTTTACTTATTTTTAGTTTAGTACTTCCCTATTTTCTAGCTAGACTTAGTCAACTTTAGTTGCTTAACTTTTTGAACTTAGTGACCCATTTCTGTCTGTGACACATGTTTTTTATATAGTTCCATCCTCTACTCAATAGGAAATAGTTAGTTTTTTTCCTTGTATAAATTCAGAACTTCTGCACGCTAATGAATGGCTGGAATTTCACAAGTCCACTCTGTTCGATACATCAATTCAGTTTAATGGAGTATTTCCGTTTTAACAGTCTATATTAGCTAGAGTTAGTTGGTGTAGCGTAGAGTTATTATTTATTTATTTATCTTATAATCCCTCCATTTCAAAAAAGATGACCTAGTTTGACTTTGGAACAGATTTTAAGAAAAGAAAGAAGACTTTTTAATCTTGTGATTTTAAATTAAAGTTGTGTCAAATGTATCAAAATGCCCTTTAATCTTGTTGTCTTGAACATGTCATGTGGGAAGTTAAAGTTAAAGTGTTGTCAATAAAGGAAAGAGGTCATTCTTTCTGAAACAGACTAAAAAAGAAATAGGGGACATTCTTTTTGAAATGGAGGAGGTAATAAATAAGTACAAGTCACAAGCAATTACTAGCCGAATACTAAAAGTGGAGAGGTAGCAAAATAAACAAACAGCCAATTGGAGACACCATTTGGCTCACTTAGTTCAAAAGAAAAATTCGTAAACATTGCAAATTAAGTTTCAACAACAGCATAATTCCTTCAGCAGAACCTGATCACTCCTTACCCCCCCCCCCCCTTTGCAAGAGAATCAACTTCATTATCCATAGTAGATATTGTACACCGAGAAGTGCTTGTGTTTGATGCATCCTCCTTCATAAAATCGTCGCCCATTGGTGGTGGATGATTTATATCAAGATTAGGAGGCAGATGGTTGGGCGTGATGCTGTAGCCTGAAGCTGGACCAACCATTGGACGCTTCAACAACAAAGACTCCCGTTTCAGGGATCTATCCGCACCACCATCAACCTCAGGATAGCGATGCAGGTACAAAGTCAAGGGTTTGATGTAGTCATCAAAACCAAAATTTTTCAAGGCAAAAAGCACGTCTTCAGCCATGATGGTATTGCGCTGCTCATGCTGGCAATCATCGTTGGCTTGGTCTGTTACGAAACCTATGAACTCAGAGATACACTCTTGGACGGCTACTTTGGATTCATCGGATATCATGGCATGGGGAGGAAGGATATTGCGCATGATTCTGACCACGTTTTCTATTGGCATGAATCGGTCTGCCTCCGGAAAGGGGCATATGAAATCTTCTAAATTGGAAGCATTTGTTGGGTGGAGAAGAATAGCCTGTCTCAAGCCTCTCTCCGTACCTTAATTTCAGACAACAATGAAACATCAGAGTGAAATGAAAAAGAATTATAGTATATATCATCAAAATATTCGTCTAATTTCATCACAACTGGTCAAGTTTGCTATTAACTAACTTTTCGAGTTTGAAGAAATCACAAAGCTAATGGCACACGGATATGTATGTTTCACTAATTATTAGCTGGATATGAGAGCAGTACTACTGTAAGATAAAACTATGAATTTTGGACAATATTCATGTAAACACCAAAAGCACATATTATTTCGACAAAAGATGATTCATGTGAATACAGACTATTTGAAGTAAAATAAAACGCTTCATCTATAGTTTTCTTCACCTACCTTATTTTGTCTGATCTTCAACTAACCCTCGCATATATCCAAACTTTCCTCTGATCAAAAGGCGACAAAATTTTATTGTAACGGACACTACTCCACCCACTGGTTTCATATACTCT
Organism: Solanum pennellii; assembly: GCF_001406875.1. Lineage (NCBI taxonomy): Eukaryota > Viridiplantae > Streptophyta > Magnoliopsida > Solanales > Solanaceae > Solanum > Solanum pennellii. Next base: position 12,478,074 of record NC_028641.1, on the reverse strand, counting down.
ATTTGTAGTACTAGTTGTCCTTAAAGTTATATGCAATGCTTCTTATACTTTGATATAGAAATGTTGGCTAGATTTTATTTAACTTCTTAAAATGCCTATATATATATATATATATATATATATATATATATATATATAT
>NC_028641.1:12445963-12477854 GCF_001406875.1 Solanum pennellii | reverse complement strand
TATATATATATATATATATATATATATATATATATATATTGAAAGATCTCCTCAAATTTTAACTAACACATTAGGCAATTTTTATGCCAAAATTAATGCCTTTAATTTGTGTAATACCACTAGCTGGTTTTTAAAGATGCTAGCTTCAGACGGTTTATTTCTTGCTCTCTTTTTATTATTCTTTTTGGAGGGGAGACACAAACAAAAATGAGGTAGAGAGGATATACTATAGGTTGAAAAGATTGCATGAATGCAAATTGTTTCCCTTTTGTCTTAAAAGTTCCAAAAGAAAACTAGAAATGGTTGTGTCAATCACCATTGCCATGAATCGATCTATTGATCTTTGATATACAAACAACTAGCTTTTCAACTATGCATATGGAAAAAATGCATATATAGTCCCCAACTAATTAATGATGGATGTATAGAACATGATGATACAACAAGCAAAGAAATGTATACATAAGTTTTAACTCAACTTTACTAGATCAACTGATATATTCACACACAATAGAGTTAAAGAAGATAATGAAAAATTCAGTGGAATTTCACAAGTGTAGTCTAAAAGAGTGATGTGTATGCAATCTTACTCCTACCTTGTGCACGTAGAGAGATTGTTCTTAATGAGACTATCAACTTGAGTAATGATATTAAAAATATATAAAGCAGATAAAAAGTTTCATAAATGTTCCATGGGGAAGGGGAATGCATTATAAAAGTAAAAGAGAAGCTAGGTAGCATACAAAGGGTAAGTGAAGTGGTAGCGGATCTGCGTCCACGAAATCTTCCTTTTCTTGAACCAACACGATAACCATTATTCATCTCTCTCTTAACAGATATCTCTCTCTCTCTCTAAATCTATAGTATGTGGCTGTTGGAAAGTTAAAATGACCATATATATATCGCTAAAATATTTAAGAAAAAGAGGGTGGGGGGGAGGGGGGGACGACATGTGGAAGCACCACATAATGAACGAGATAAATAGGCATTCACAGTTAGGCAGATGAGTATTGAATGATAACGACATAATTATATACTACTACTACTTCTTCCTTCCCAACAGAAGTGTTACTTTAGCTCCTTTCACGCTTATTAAGGAAATTAATAAATTGAAGGGATAATTTACTAACTTACCTTTATTTATTAGATGTTTTAAAAATTGAGAACTATTAAGAAGTTTCCCTTTTACTATTCTCCTTTCTCAACAATTTATAGTTCCAATCCTACTCAAAAATTCTGTCAAAGTTGCACATTTTGATGAAAAAAACTCCTCATCCAATACATAAAGTAACTATGTATAGACCCCTCAATTCTTGTTGAAGTAAATGTTTAAATTTGTATAAAAAATAATTCTAAGAAAAGTTAAATATGATTCAATGTGTTGTAAGCAAGATATCTAGTGAAACTCTCATGAAACATATTGGACCTATTATGGGATTCCATCATATTCTCCAAGAGGGACACTTATGCATAGTCAAAGGTGGATCAATTCATCATCTTCATCTTAAACCATGGTATATGTGAAATGTTAACACATTTGAAGCTATGAAGGTGTATTTTTAAGCTACCTATTAATAGCATATGTGCGATTCAATATCTTTGTCTTGGATTCTCTAATATTGTTATCCTTCAGTTAGAGCTTTCTTTGATACTTGAGACGTTGAAGTTGAATTTTTGTGTTGATGTTAATTCTGTTTGTTTGGTGTCTCCAAAGTTTGTTGAAAAGCTTTTATAATTTACAATATTCTTTCATAACTTACAAGAAACTACATTTAGTCGTTCATCGAAATTTATCTGATGAGTTAATTCATATCTTCCTAACGTGTTGTCAAATTTATTAGTTTTTCTTGAGATTAGCAAGTGATGACTACATTTCTACAAATATAACTCTAACAATAGTATCAACCAAGAGGGTTCAGCCTACACCAAGAAGTTCTTATTTTCTCCAACTCTTTGAATGCATTATTTATGCAAAGTGTGTAGAGTTACCCATACCAGGAATGGGTGAATTGGACACATTTAGGTGGATTTAAGATGGATTGGATTAACACTTGGGTTTCCATGTATGGCCTTGAAGAATGCTTGACTAAGTTAAAGATATGTGAACTGAACATACAAGTACGCATCTTAGGCACTCGTAGCATTCTCCAGGTGCACAATAACAAGGTAACAATTGTGATCGGAATTGGATATGGCACAAGATAGAGCAACGACCCATGACCGAAACTATGTCACTCCGGTAGCTGACATATTTAGGGATCTTCCGCCAATCAGGTTTGGGAGCTATCTACCTCCAGGATTTGAAGTTGTATCTGAGGAAGCTGTTGCAAGTAGCTTGGAGGATGAGGTGCAACTATGATTTATTAAGTAGGAGAGTAGAGACCCAGTATTTCAGCGGTAATATTTTTCTGATGATGAAACAAACACTCATCCAATTCCAACCACTAGACCAGAGTGGGGAAATCATAGTGAGGGTAGGTCTGTAAACTATGTTCCTCCGAGTTTTAAGAATGGGGTTTTAAGTATGCAAATTAAGGAAGATGATATTAAGGATCATGTTAAGACTTGGGAATCTGGCCTAATTGGTTATGTATTGGGTGACACACCTTCGCTGAATCAAATGGACAATTACTCAACTAGAGTGAGGAAGGACAAACCTGGGGTTCTTTTCCCTGATGATGGGTATTATATCTTTAAATTTCAGAGCAAGCTATAAAAGGAGAGAGTACTTACCGAAGGACAATACTATATTAATAATAGACTAGTTTTCAAGCAATGGAAACTAGACTTTGAACTTGATCATGAGGTTCTTAGCTTGGCCACCTGTGGGTTATTGGTCAATAGAAGCGTCAAGTAAAGTTTCAAATGCAGTGGGTAGACCTCTACGTATAGATAGCTTCACGGTTAGTGGAGAGAAGATAGCATTTGTTATGATTTTGATTGAAGTATTTGTTTCACTGCCTTTTGCCTCAGATAATTGTGATTGGAACCCCTTCTGGGTCGTGGTATCAACTAGTTGAGTATGATTGAAGACCGAAATATTGCAATAGATGCTTGAAAGTTGGGCATAATGATGCTTAATGTTGATATAAGACGGAGGACAATCAAGAAGGCAGGTGTAGAGCATATTGATCTTAGGCAAGAGAAGATTGTGATAGAACCTGGAGTGATTAAGAAGAATACTAGGAAAAAGCAACAGGTTTGGCAAGTTGTAAGCCAAGCCTAGGTAGGGACAAAGATAGCAGATAAAACTTCTATGTAATATTGTTAAGTTGCAACCACCACATGAGGTGATGCAGAAGTCAGGCATGATGGAAGAAGATCCACCTCAAAGGAGTGGCAATCAAATCATGTCTCAAGGTGAAATAGGTGTTGACAACCTCATTACATTTGTTCCAATATGATCTTTTCCACTTGGAATATCATCGGGCCTGAATCAGGACCACAAACAGAAAGAGGTGAGGCTCTTTCTAGTAAATCATTAAATTGAAGTGTTTGGATGCCTAGGGATACAAGTGAGAGAATTCAAAGCCAGTAATGTATTGACAAATATTTTTCAAGGGTGGATGGGCTAAAGATAAGGGAAGCTGAAGATATGGAACATGCTGAAAAAGGTGGTACAACCAACGTGTACAACTATTAACTATTACAGAGTTAGATTTACACTAGGACTGAACTACTATATGTCAACTAGGCTACTTAGGTCGTTGTATCTTTTACTAGTTGTAGTCTATTAGGATAAGGTATTATAATTGTAGTAGTAGTAGTCAACCTATACTCGTGTAATAATATATTTGTATCGTAGTAGGTAGGCTGTTCAAAATCGAATCGAAACCGATAACCTGAACTGAAAAAAAGTTATTGGTTTTGCAATATTGAGCTATTGGTTTAGCAATTTTGATAACGATTTTGATTTTTTTCTATCGGGTTATCAGTTCTTACCAGTTTGAGGTTTTTCTTAACGGATTAACCGATAACCCCATAGTAAATTAAATACTCCCTCTGTCCCAATCCCTATATCTAGCCTAGGACTCCCTCCTATGTAAAAGCATGTAGTTTCTAACATTAAAGCAATTCTTGATTTCTCCGATATTTACATGAGAATTATACATGGTATCAGAGCTTTAAAGCTTTTACGCTCTTTAAATATTGAATCTAAAAAAAATAACCACACATTCAATTTGCAATAGACCTTTCTATCAACACTCTCTCCACATCTTTACTTGACCACCTCATTGCATCTTGCTCCATTGAACTTAAGCCAACAAACATTCTCATATGAGGCTACAAATGTCCTAGTTGATTTAGGTGATAATACTAACCTATGTTATCACCAAGACTAAACCAACAAAAAGTAGTTGGTCTCACTAAACCAACAAAAAGTAGTTGATCTCTTGGACAGACTATTGAAAATTGTAGCGACTGATAAGGATGTAAAAGATAGTGGCAGCATTGATGACTAGAAGGAGAAAGATGTGTTGCTAAGAAGTTGAATCTCAGGCACCTTTACAGATAAAAGCATGTATATGATTATGTATTGCTCATGCCAACGAGATATGAGAATGTTTGGAAGAAACTTACCTTCAAGCACTAAAAGATAAGGTGTTTCAGCTCAAACAACAACTGCAATGTGTTAGGCTGGAATAAAAAAGATTGATGAATACATTAAGGAATTCAAAGACAAATGTAATGTCCTTGCGGCCATTCACAAACTTGTGGATGAAGATAGCGAAGTAATCAATTTTTCTAGAGGTTTAGGTTAAAGTAGAAAATCTTCAAGACTGTCATTCTAGATAAGACACCATATCCCACTTTTCATCAATTTGTCAATGCGCTAAGGGATTTTGATGAGGGATGATGAAGAAGAGGTATCACAATAGAATCATAACATGTCATTCTCTAATAGGGGCAAAAGAAGAGGAGATTACTATCAAAGAAGAGAAAAATGCAACTTCAACTCCCGAGGAAAAGGCTACAAAGCTTGTTGGACAGGGAACATGAATAACCAATATTGAATAGGTTCTCAGAACAATCAAAGTTTCCCAAGTGGAATCAAGGAAAGTAAAAATACTTAATCATGTCAAATTTGTGGTAGGAATAACCATACCACTCTTAAGTGTTTTTACATGTGGGACTACTCTTATCAAGATGCATATGAACTGCCAAAAGCATTAGATGTTGTTAATATAATAGAATACACCTGGTACTGATGACACTTCGTATGTGGACTCAAGAGCAAGTAGTTATATGACACATAACTTAGGTATTCTGAATGGTCTAAGGCACTACAATGGAGTAGATGAAATCGTTGTAGGGAATGGATCCAATTAGACACAACACATGTTGGGAACACAACTAGATCAGGCAGAAATAAAGAAAAGTGCTTGTAGTTTCTAAGATTAATAAACATCTACTCTTGATTAGCAAATTTGTGAAGTATAATCTTTTGATTTTGATGAAACTAACTTTGTCGTAAAGGACAAGAAGAGAAGTATACTACTGGCTAAGGATCTAAGAGGAGTGGAATTTATGATTTGGAAAATAACAATCTCTATGTGGCATACTAGATTAGGACATCCTAGTGGAAGTCATTTAAAAGTTTTGAATAGTAATAGTTGCACCAAAGTTAGTAGTTGGACTAAAATGACTACAGTTTGTTCTAGTTGTTAGTTGAGAAAAAGTTGTAAAACTTTTGGCTTGAAAATAAAATTGAGAAGGAACCTTTTATTGAAATTTTTTTGTGATTTCTGGGGTCCTGCCCCTGTTGAATCCTCCTAACATATGAGATATTATGTAGTTTCTGTAGATGACACACAAGATATACTTGCCTTTATCCACTAAAAAAGAAATTTGCTTTTTTTGAAGTCTTTGTAAGACTTCATAAAATGGTGGAAAATAGTTTCCTAAAGAAATTAAGATATTCCAATGTGATGCAAGTGGTGAGTTCATCAAAACAAACTTCATTAAATATTTGGAAAACTGTGGCATTGTCAGACATGTTTCATGTCCTAACACAACTGAACAAAATAGAGTTTCAAAAAGAAAACATAGGTATATGTTGAGACTGGTTTAACCTTTCTACTCCATGCTAGCCTACCTTTATTTCTATAGTTGAGGCTTTTCTCACTATAGTGTTTCTCATTAATACACTGCCCTCCTCGGTCTTAAAGATGGTGACTCATTTGTTAAGTTCTATAGTGAGCGACCTGATCACAACAACTTAAAAGTGTTTGGTTGTTCATGTTTTCCATATATAAAGGGTAGCAATAAGTTGCGTCCAAAGACTTATCCTTGTATGTTCAAAGGAAACAATAGTTTACACAAATGAGTTATAGATGTTATCATTCTTCAACAAGGAGAGTGTATGTGTCTAGATATGTTGTCTTTGATGAAAACACATTACCTTATGTCTCACCTCATCCGGCTACTTTTGTTGAATTTTCCAAATGGTAGGCACATGATGATCCTAATTCAGCGAAAGTACAAGTTGCTAATACACAAGCTACTCGTGAAAATGTTACTAAAACAACCCTTATACCTCTTAATGATATTTTCTTCGCATAGGTCTTCCCTATAGTAGCTGACCCTGAGATGTATAGTTAGACGATAGTAATGACGAGAAGGTTGAAAGTATAGATTTAGAAAGTAATGATGAGAATCAAGTTGCAGGTTCAAGATCAACTAGTGGTAGTGAGGCACATGTTGCACATGCATGTCCAGATTGAGGTGGTCCATCAAATCCCACCTTCTCTGTGACTAGGTCACAAGATATACATTTATAAGTTGATCTTTCAAAGTGGAATCTAACACATCATTAACAATATGAAGATACTACACTACATTCTATTTCATTAGTTGATATACCTCCTACACCGCATAGGCATCACATGATTAACAGACATAAGGAATGAAACATCACCTGTCACTTTTTGCTAAGAACAAAGAGGAAATTTTGAGGAAACCAAATACTACGAAGGAAGCACTGAGGTCACCTCATTGGCTTGCAACTATGCAGGAGAAAATCAATGTTATACATACCAACAAGAAATGGATATTGGAGCCCAAATCAGCTTGTATAAACTTGGTTGGCTCATAATAAGTGTTGAAGATCAGTGGATTAGTAGATAGATAAAAGCATTTTATCAGGATTTTCTCTCAACTTGAAGGGATAGATTTTGAAGAAACTTTTATCCCAAATGGTTAAGACCACAACTATTAGGGTGGTTCTATCCATTATTTTCAACTCTAAGTGGGAAGTTAGACAAGAAGTTGTCAAAAATGCTTTCCTCCATGGTTTCCCACAAGAGGAAGTATACATAAGTCAACCTTCTGGATTTGTTAAACAAGCACCAAGAGCTTGGTTTGATAGGTTTAGCATGCTTCTCCTACGTGTTGGTTTCATTTGTAGTAACACAGATCCCTTTTTATTTACTTTCTAAACTCACAAAGGTACCATATTCCTCTTCTTATATTTAGATGACATTATTATTACTGGAAGTAATCTATCACGTGTCTCAAAGTTGGTTCAACAACTTGGAAAAGAATTTGCTATGAAAGATCTTGGTCTTTTATACTTTCCATGAAAGTAGAGGTCAAGTATTTTGAAGGAAGAATTCATTTGAGTTCGAGTAATTATGTTGCTTAGTTACCGGACAAGACAGAGATGACATTGGCAAAGGGTGTAGCTACTATTTTGGCTCAAAAGCATTGTTTACATGAAGTTGCAGGAGGTCGTGTAGATGCCTTTTTATATAGAATGATTGACAGTCATAAGACTTGCTATCATTCATGTGAACTAGCAAGTCAATTAACGCAAAGTCCTAATATTGAACACCTTCAAGGAGTCAAAAGAATTCTCAGATACATCAAAGGTTCTCTAAACCTTGGACTCAAAATAATTTCACAATCATCTTATAGATTGTATAGACATTCAGATGTTGATGTGGGAGGTTGTACCACCACTAGAAATCAACTACAAGCTATAGCATCTACCTAGGTACAATTATATTTCTTGGACTTCCAAGAAACAAGCCATAGTAGCAAGATCAAGTATTGATGTTGAGTATAGAGCATTGACATCCACTGCAACAAAGATGACATAGATCATATATCTACTTCATGATCATTAGGTGTACGTCAAGTTAGTTCCTACATTATATTATGATAACTTGGTGCTTTGTACATGACAAGCAATGCAGTTATGTGTGCTAGAACTAAACATGTTGCGATGGACTATACATTTTGTTCGAGAAAAAAAGGCGAGAGGACAACTTCTTACACAGTTTGTGAGGTCCAACGATCATCTAGCTGACATTCATACCAAAGCATTGACAAAAGAAGTATTTGTAGGGTTTCGAAGCAAGCTACAAGTAATTGTTCCTCCACTCACTAGCTTGAGAGGAAGTGTTAAAGATAAAGGAAGTTGAAGATATGACACAGGTTGAAAAATGTGGTACAACCAACGAGGACAAATGTTAACTATTATAGAGTTAGAGTCACACTAGGACTGAGTAATTAAATGTCGACAAGCCTTCTTAGGTTGTGTCTTGTACTAGTTGAAGTCGACTAGGATAAGTTATTATAAGTTTAACGAAAAAGCGCCTAAAATACCCTTGAAGTATTGGAAATGGTACAAAACTACCCTCTATCCACCTATTGGCTCCAAAATGCCCTTCTGATCCACCTATAGGCTCCAAAGTACCCTTGTCATCCACCTTTGAGTTCAAAATTGACCACTTATTTAACGCTTTTAAATGTACACTGTTAAATTCTTTTTAAAATACTTGGCGCTCAACTATCATATATATATAAAAGAGAACCCTAGGCTCGCCTACATAGCGCCACCATAAGCCAGCATTTCCTATTATATTTATTTATTTCCAACACTAACCTTCCCCGTTCATGAAAAGACGTGACTTTTACGAAAAGTTGTGACTTTTATGAAGAGTTGCGACTTTTATATAGAGTTGCGACTTTTATGAGAAGTTGCGACTTTAATGAAGAGTTGTCACTTTTATGAAAAGTTACAACTCTATGAAAGGTTGTGATCTTTCCGAAGGGCTGCAACTTTTTCAAATAGTTGTAATATTTCTGATAAGGCACAATAAATGTTTGTTCGCACTAACATTTGTTATCTATAAATAGAAGAATTTCCTCTCATTTTAAAACATAAAAAATTCTTCTTCTTCTTCTTCTTCTTCTTCTTCTTCTTCTTCTTCTTTTTCGCAAATAAATATTTGTGTACTTTGCTCATGTTGAGTGACTCATTGACACACTATTTATGTTACAGATCCTGGCATGTATTTTTTCAGTCATTAACTTATGCTTAGATTATTAAGAATAAATAATAAGATGTAATAATTTTTATTGTCCTTTACATTAGTAATATTTGTTACTACATAATCTTGTATGTAAGATGATATACTATTTTAGTTTTAATGATTGATCGATTTTAAGTATTATTTATACATTCCATGATAATAAATTCTCGCGCGAAGCGCGAGTAATTTTACTAGTTGGTTATAATTTAATTTATTAATATCATTTATAAACCAACTCACTACCCACTCATACTAATTAGACCCCACCGAATTAGTAAATCAATTCTACTATCAAAATCGCCCTAAACACTGCTAAAACACGTCGAAATTACAGATTTCTGAAAACGACATCCAAAATTATTCGAGTCTTAATCCAAGCTCCAATTAAATTTAGGTTGAGTCGCTTATATAGTTTAGACTTTCAATAGGATTCTCTTTCAAGTTTGAATTCGAAATTTATGATTAAAGGTAAAGAATTAGTACATCCCGAATTAATTCATGTACTTTTTTTAATATAATTTTATACATATTTATGATTTGTTTTAAATATTAAAACTTTAATATATTTTTTTAAAAGAAATTTTTTCTATTAAATAACATCACATAATTGAGACAAACGAATCATTAAGATGGATAAAGTAAGACTTTTAAGTTTATCGGTAATTTTTTTTAGACACTTGACTTAAAATATGTTTTGATTGAAAACTTGAATGTATTGTACTTCTATAGGCATTTTCGCCTCAAATTTTTAGAAACACTCATTGGTAGTAGTTTTCTGTTGTTGCATTAGTAATGGGGCAGGTTTATTAATTGAGTGGGGTTTAATTAGTAATGGGTGGGAAGTGGATTGATTTATAGATTATATTAATAAGTTAAATTATATCAAATAGTTTAGCGCCATGTATTTAAAAAATATTTAAATAGTTTAAATTTTAAAACGTTAAATAAGTGGTCAATTTTGAATTTAAAGGTGGATGACAAGGGTATTTGGAGCCAATAGGTGGGTAGGAAGGACATTTTAGAGCCAATAAGTAGATGGAGGGTAGTTTTGTATAATTTCTAATACTTTAAGGGTATTTTAGGCCCTTTTCCGTAATTTTAATTTAGTAGTAGTAGTCAACGTATACTCGTATCATTATATATTTCTATTGTAGTAGGACTTTTAAGTATGTACTCAACAACTTTTAACATTACATTTATCCTTGATCCCTAATCTTTATGTGAGAATTCTACAGGATGCTCTAAGGTAGGAAGTTGGCTGTAATTATAGTGAGATGCCAAATGGTAGAATTCGACTGATATGGAAAAGTGTCTTAATGTTACAATAATCGAGGTTAAGGATCAATCAATTTACTGTGTTGTTGAGGATCTGTTATTTGTAGTTTTGATGATTTGACAAACTTAGGAGCCTCATAAAGATGAAACAAACCCAGGGACCTAGTAGAGGTACCAGGCTCTCATGATGACGAGCCAGTCGATTGCCAGCTGGAGACGGTACAGAAAGTAGGTGCACACTTCCCGATGGCGTCAGAAAGTGTGACTCTTCCAGCCAATGGAAAAGAAGTTTAGGAAAGTGACTTGTGTATACAAAAGACACTTTCCTAAACATTTTTTAGTAGTTTTTGCAACTTGAGAGAAACCTCTTCAAGAACATTTGCAAAAGCTACTAGAAAACAAAGGCAGAATTTTTCCAAGAACAACAGCAATCTTTGGAGCTTTTCATATAGTTGTTAGGAATATATTCTCTTGTTCTTAAACTGTAAACTATTCCTGAATCTATAAAGGAATCAGTGTGTAGTGTTGAAAGTCTAGGTCGTCCAGGTGGGATAGCTTAGTGAGTAGATAGTTTTCTACTTAGGATTGTTATGCAATAGGGACTGTTGCTTAACTGTAAGATTGATAACTCTTTCTTACGTTTGTTGTAATCCTGTTTTACTTTTGTTTTTGAAGATTAGTGAAAACGATTGAAAATCCTGTGGAACAGGTCGTGGTTTTACTCCCTTAAGCAAGGAGGTTTCCACGTAAAATCGTTGTGTTGATTTTACTGCATTGAACTTTCTGGTAATTTTCTGGAGTGTAGTAAGGGACCTGGTCCATTGCTTGTTAAGTGAAGGCACATATTCTATCAAGTGGTATCAAAGCAGGCACTCCCTATTTGGTTAACACCAAGGAAGTGATATTTGTTCTAGAATGGCTGCTCCACTTAATCTCGAAGAAGGTCAGTCGTCACACAAACCTCCTCGTTTCAATGGACATTTCTACAGTTGGTGGAAAGTTAAAATGCATGACTACCTCATGGCTGAAGACAGCGAGTTATGGGATATTGTACTGGATGGACCATTTGTTCCGATGATGGATGAAAAGGATGGAGAGAAGACTATTACTGTTCCAAAGCCTAGGCAGAAATATGACGAAGCTGACAGGAAAAAGATTGAAAAAGGTTTCTAAGCTAAAACCCTTCTGGTTTGTGGGATAGGACCTGATGAGTACAACAGAGTGTCAGCCTGTGAGTCTGCTAAGGAAATTTGGGACTGCCTGAAGACTGCACATGAAGGAACTGAACAAGTCAAAGAATCTAAAATTGACATGCTTACCTCACAGTATGAGAACTTCAAAATGAAGGAAGGAGAAACAATACATGACATGTTCACCAAGTTGTCTTCCATTACAAATGAGCTGCGAAGTCTGGGTGAACCTATAAGCATGACCAAACAAGTCAGAAAAGTGCTTCGAATTCTTCCAAAGTCTTGGGAGAGCAAGGTAGATGCCATTACAGAAGCCAAGGATCTGAAGGTGCTGACTATGGATGCTTTGATTGGGAATCTGAAGACACATGAGATGAATCGAAACTATGATTTGTCAAAGAAGGAAGCCAAGAAGGACAAGTCATTGATGCTGAAGTATAAATCAGATGAAGATTCTAGTGATGATGATATGGCATATCTCATCAGTAGATTTCAAAAAATTGTAAGGAAGAACAAAGTTTATAAAAGGGGAACAAATGGTACTCGAAATGCTGTTCAAGGTGATACTTGCTACAAGTGTGGAAAATCTGGGCACTTCATCAGAGAGTGTCCTTTGCTCAAGAATGAAAGCAAGGAACATCAAAAACATAGGAGTGACAAAGAAAATAGAAGGGACCTGGTACTTGGCAACAGAGATCGAAAAGCTGCTGCTGATATGGTTGTCAAAAAGGCTCTTGCTGCATGGGGAGATTCTTCAAGTGATTCAGAAGACCCTGATGAGCCAAAAGATGTGTCCATGGTTGCTGTGCATGAGGAGGAAACTGTCTTCAATGAAATGTTTGCTCTCATGGCTCACACAGAAATTGAAGAAGAGGACAATCAGGTAACCCTTCTAGATATGAAAAATGACTTGGATAAATATTCTCTTAAAAAATTGAGAACTTTGGCCAAAGTCATGATTGATTCTGTGATAGAGTTAACATCTGAAAGAGACACCATGAATGCTGAACTTGACAGTTTAACTGAAAACAAAGTTAAACTTGAAGAGAAAATGTCAAGAATGGTGTCTCTAGAGTCAAATAACTCTGAACTTAAGAACCAGTTGAATCAGATTACTGAAGAAGCTGAAAAGCTGAATGGAATGTCAAATAGTCTGCAAGCTGAAATTCAAGAAAAATTGAAAAACTCTGAGAAAAACCTTGGTCTGTCACTTGAAAAGAGTAACAAATTAGAACAGGATATTGTGAAACTTAAGGAAGAACTTGAAAAATCCCTTAAGTGGACCAAATCCTCAAAGTTACTTTCAAATGCAACAAATCAGAGTAATTTCAATAAGAAAGGACTAGGAAGTCTGAACATAAGTCCTCCTTATAATCCTCACAGTAAGTATGTGTTTGTGTCTGACAATCTGCTGTGTCTCCATTGTGGTAAGAATGGACATTTGAAGAATGACTGTGCTAGCTGGAAAAACTCCTGTGAAGGGTTCTCTAATTATGCTGAAAGGCATAATGTACCAATAGAGAGACCTGGTCCTCCAAAGCATGTTTCAACTCACAGATTTTCAAAGAAAAAATCTGTACCTGCTCCTATGTCCTTTGTTAGAAAGCTTCAAAATCTACCATATTGGACTAAATACAATCTAATCACTCCTTTGTCTGCCTACTGGGAACTCAAGCTGAAATGGGTTCCCAAGCTTAACAAGTGATTTTTGGTGCAGGTGAGTGAGAGGAGCAGCAGTCAATGTTGGTATATGGATAGTGGCTGCTCTAAGCATATGACTGGTGATGTAAAGAACTTCCTCTCACTCAAGACCCTCCAAGGAGGAGGTGTCTCTTTTGGTGATGGCAAGAAGGGGTACATTTTGGGAGTTGGCAAAGTAGGAAGATCTCTTGAAGATTCAATTGACAATGTTTACCATGTGGATGGGTTGAAGTACAGCTTGTTGAGTGTGTCACAAATCTGTGACAAAGGGAATGAGGTCAAATTCACTTCTGAGAAATGCACTGTGGTGAGTCTAACTACAAACAAAGTAATTCTCACTGCACACAGAAGTAAAAATATGTATGTGGCAAACTTAGAAGCATCTCATGGAGATGATCTGACATGTCTTAGTGCTCAGAATGAGAATGCTGATCTCTGGCATCGTAGACTGGGGCATGTAAGCTCATCTTTATTGAACAAACTGATTTCTAAGGACCTGGTCCGAGGTCTGCCCAAACTGAAGTTTGCTGAAAATAAAATCTGTGAAGCTTGTGTTAAAGGAAAACAGATCAGATCATCTTTTAAGCCCAAAAATCAAGTAACATCATCAAGAACACTAGAGCTGCTTCATATGGACTTGTGTGGACCCCTGAAGGTTCAAAGCAGAAATGGCAAGAAGTACATCTTGGTGATTGTTGATGATTATTCAAGATACACCTGGACAAGATTTTTGAGATCAAAGGCAGACACAGCTGAAGAGTTGGTGGTATTCTTTAAAATGATTCAAACCAAATTGAATCAAGTTGTTTGCAGCATTCGATCTGATCATGGCACAGAGTTTGAAAACTCAACACTGGATAGATTCTGTATTGAAAATGGTACAAGCCACAATTTCTCTGCTCCAAGAACTCCTCAACAAAATGGAGTAGTGGAAAGGAAGAACAGAACCTTGGTGAACATTGCCAGAACTATGATTATTGAATCAAATCTTCCTCAAAGTTTCTGGGCTGAAGCTGTTAACACAGCATGCCATGTTACCAATAGGTGTCTAATAAGAGCTGTCTTGAATAAGACTCCATATGAACTGCTCAACAACAGAAAGCCAATGCTGAGCTATCTTAGAGCATTTGGATGCAGATGTTTTGTGCTGAATAATGGGAAGGATGATCTGGGAAAATTTGATCCAAGTAGTGATGAAGGAGTATTTGTTGGATATTCTTCATCCAGCAAAGCCTACAGAATATTCAACAAACGAACACAATGCATTGAAGAAAGCATTCATGTTGTATTTGATGAAAATGGAAGCTTGAAGAATGATGGATCAAATGATTATGATGATGTGATGAAAATGCTCAAATCAAAGAAGATTGAAGGAGCTGAATTTGATGCAGATCAACAACTGAAAAATGACAGTGATGATCAGAATCATACTCTACCTGAAGAGGATGCTGAGGATGAACAGGATGATATAGTACCTGGTACTACTCCAAACTCCAGCCAGAGTACATCAGACTCCCCAGAAGATGATGTCACTCTTGATGAAGAAGAACATGTTGATCTGCCAAATCAGTCTGCTTCAAAGTCAGGATGGAAGCATAGTTCATCACATCCTCTTGACAATCTCATTTCACCCTTGAATTCTGGAATTCAAACTAGATCAAAAACAAGAAATCTAGTTGCATTCTCAGCATTCATATCATCTATTGAGCCCAAGAATGTTAAAGAAGCATTAAGTGATGCAGACTGGATCAATTCTATGCAAGAAGAACTCCATCAGTTTGAAAGAAGTAAGGTATGGTACCTGGTTCCTCGACCTGAAGGCAGAACAATAATAGGAACTAGGTGGGTATTCAGAAACAAACTTGATGAAAATGGAGTGATTACTAGAAATAAATCCAGACTGGTGGTGCAAGGATACAATCAAGAAGAAGGAATAGACTATGATGAGACTTTTGCACCTGTTGCCAGAATGGAAGCTATTAGAATCTTAATAGCTTTTGCTGCTTTTATGGGATTCAAGCTGTATCAAATGGATGTGAAGAGTGCATTTCTGAATGGAGATCTCAAAGAGGAGGTGTTTGTCAAGCAACCTCCTGGTTTTGAAGATGCAGAGCTACCAAATCATGTGTTCAGATTGAATAAGGCACTATATGGTCTGAAGCAAGCTCCAAGAGCATATGAAAGGTTTTCAAAGTTTCTGCTGAAAAATGGGTTCAAAAGAGGCAAGATAGACAATACTTTGTTCTTATTAAAAAGAGAACAAGAATTGCTTATCATTCAAGTCTATGTGGATGACATAATTTTTGGAGCTACTTCAGAACATCTCTTTGAAGAATTCTCATCACTAATGGGAAGGGAGTTTGAAATAAGTATGATGGGTGAATTGACATTCTTCCTTGGTCTGCAAATCAAGCAATCATCAAATGAGATTTCAATATGTCAGGAGAAGTACATTAAGGAGCTGCTGAAGAAATTCAACATGTTTGATTCTAAACCTATTGATACTCCTATGGGAACAAATTCCAAGATGATAGTAGAGGAATCTGATCCTCTTGTGAATCAAACAATGTACAGGGGAATTATTGGATCCTTGTTATATCTGACTGCTAGCAGGCCTGATATTGTGTACAGTGTTGGAATGTGTGCCAGGTTTCAAGCATGTCCTCGTGATTCACACTTGAAGGCTGCAAAACGTATTCTTAGATACTTGAAGAAAACAGGGGACCTGGTTCTCTTTTATCCTGCAGGTGATACTTTTGATCTAGTTGGTTTTGCAGATGCTGATTTTGCTGGTTATCAAGTTGACAGGAAGAGCACCTCTGGAATGGCTCATTTCCTTGGATCATCACTTATCTCCTGGGGTACCAAGAAGCAGAACTCTGTGGCTCTTTCAACTGCTGAAGCTGAATATGTGGCTGCTGCAGCCTGTTGTTCTCAATTACTGTGGATCAGGCAACACTTGGAAGATTTTGGAATTCACATCAAAGCAATTCCTCTTATGTGTGACAATACTAGTGCTGTTAGTATGGGAAAGAACCCAGTCCACCATAAGAGAACAAAGCATATTGATGTTAGACATCACTTTTTGAGAGATAATGTTGAGAAGGGAAATATTGTGCTCACATATTGTCCAACGGAGGAGCAAATTGCAGACATCTTCACTAAGGCTCTCAGCAAGGATCAATTTGAGAGGAATCGGTTAAAGTTGGGGATGTTGATCTCCAAGTGATGCTTTTAGCTTCCAACAGTGGAGCTCCCTTGATGGCTAAAATTGCAGTGCAGGTATCCTTTGTGTGAATTTTGAATATCTGAACAAAGATCTCTTTTGTATCTTTTGTAGGTATACTCTCAGTAGGGACCTGCTCAGCAAAAGAAGAAACTAGAACAGTTAAGGAATGAAGTTAAACTCTACCATGGTACCTGGTACCTGTCCAGGTTAGCATTTATACATTAAATTTAAACTGAAAATTTGACCGTTGAAAATGCCACGTGTCAGTCATCGGTTACTCTGACCGATCAGTCCCATCTTTTCTCCCTCAAACGACGCATCCAATCACAGGACCTGGCACCTTTCACTTCTTTTAAAAAGCCTTTCTTCTTTTTGAAACTCTCATCTGTTTCTCAACTTCTTCTCTCTCTTCACGAAAGGTTTTTATCAAAATTCAAGGGCAAAATCTGTCTTCTTCCTCTTCTCTTTGCTTTTCAAAGAAACCTTCCAGTACAACAATCATGTCTTCTTCTTCATCTTCTTCTAAACAAATGTTGGATGCTCTCAGTGAAATAGAGCCTCTTGCTTTCTATTCTCCGACCACTACTCAAGCCAGACTTCCTCCCCCGTCCAGTCCTCAACAAGACACTCCTGATAACCCTTTTTTCGCCATAGATCTAAACACTTCTGCAGTGCCTACTGGACCTGGTCCGTTTCAAGACATGTTGCCTGACAACATGTTTGAAGGGGATCTACCAAAACATAGGGCTTCCGAGTCTAACATACTGGCAGCGAGTGAGGAACTCGTGATTGAAAGCCTGGCCATGATGCGAGAAGAAGCAAGGGCAGAGCATACTGAAGTCCTGGAAAGGGAAGAGGTAAGACCTACTCAGCCTATCTTTGATAAAACCCCTGATTTTGGAAGGTACTCTTCTTCCTCTTCGTCTGAATCTGCAAGTGAGGAGGAGCCATTAAGATGGAAGGTTGAGAGAAGAGAAGGAGTGGGATCTAGAAAAGGGAAAGAAAAAATTGTAGAGGAGGCCCCTAGGAGACGACCTACTACAAGGTCTGCAGCACAAAAATTGATGGCTGATGCCTTGAAGGCAAGTGCACGTTCTACTGCTGCAGTTAGACGTGCAAGAACCTTCAAGGTATCAAATTTTAGAATACCTGAGGCAAATGTGGTTGAGTTGTCTGGAGAAGAAGTGGAAAAGAAAAATAAGAAAAAGAAGTCAGAAAAGAAAAGGGAAAGGGTAACAAGGAAGGTTGAAAAATCACAGTCCAAAGGGAAGAGATCTGAGAAAAAGAGAAAGCGGTCACAGGGACCTGGTTCCCAAGCCAGGAAAGTTGAGAATGTCAACTTGCAGGAGGTAGTTGACAACCTGAGGAAACAAGCAGTCCTAGCTGGAAGAGTTTTTGATGTGGGGATCATAACTCTTCATGGCATGGATTCTCTACACGATATGGTGGAGATTCAATCTTGGCTGCACTTGTTCGACAAAAATTCCCCCATTCTCCATGAAGAAGAGGTTCGTGAATTTTACTACAATATTCAATTCAGGAACGATGGGAAAATCCTCACATGGGTAAATGATATTTTCATATCTTTGGATGAGGAGGTGTTGAGCAAAATTCTCAGGGTGCCAAAAGAGGGGACCCGGTCTGTACAGGGCAAACCTTGCTCTTCTGAGTTTGCCTCTATGATTTTTAAGACACCCACAACTAAGGTTGCTGGGATCTATAAGAAAATCATGAAGAGTGAGTATCAGCTGGTCTTTGAGTTCGTCAACAAGGTGCTCCTTCCTCGCACAGAAAAGAGGACACTTGCTACTGCTGCTGACTTGTATGTGATGGAGATGCTGTGCAGCTTTGAAGCCCTGAGTCTTCCTGGTCTAATGATTGAGCACATTCACAAAACTGTCGTTGAGAGGAAAGGTGTTCACGGAATGGGTTATGGATACTTTCTCAAAGTTGTATTCAAGCATTTTCAAATCCCTCTCAGTGTTGGAAAGGTTGGGACTGTTAAGCAAACTATCTCTGAGAATACCTTGGTTGAATGTGAGTGCATTGAAGGAAAAGGCTATCCAAAGAGCAAGATGGCTCAACTTATTGAGGACCAGGATCAGCTTAAACACGAGGTTGAAGAGCTCACTGTGCGGTTGAGTGGAAAAGAGGCAGAAATTGCTATACTCAAAGCAGAACTGCTTACTGCACAGTGTGAGGGACCTGGTTCTTCAGTGGTTCAAGCTCTGGAGAACTGAGTTGAAGGCGAAGATAACTGCCCTGCAAGAAAAGGCCATCCAGGATAATGATGCTGCCAATGCACGACTCACTCTTGTTATCCAGTCCCTGTCTCATCCTCCCCCCTCTTCCTAGCCTGTTAATCAATCCTTCCCTGTGTCATTTTTTTGTGTGGCTTATCAATGTGTTGATGGATTTTTAGTTTGTTTTTAATGTATTTATGTTATGATGGCATGTTGGTTACTTTATTCCTTTGCTGTTCTTCCTATGTTCTTTTGCGAATGCTTTTCCTCTACTGTTTGATTGCTTTTTAGCTTCGATCTTGTTCAGTATTTATGTTGACATCACTGGTTTACTGCATATCTTTTTTATGATGCCAAAAGGGGGAAGTAAACTGTGAAGTAGCTAAATAATAAATAAGTAAAGGGGGAACATTGCAGTAAGGGGAATATACAGTCAGGGGGAATACACTGTGAGGGGCAATATAGCAAGGGGGAACTATGTTGGAAATGATTTAAGATCATTGTTTGTCATCATCAAAAAGGGGGAAAATGTTATTTGTAGTTTTGATGATTTGATAAACTTAGGGACCTCATAAAGATGAAACAAACCCAGGGACCTAGTAGAGGTACCAGGCTCTCATGATGACGAGCCAGTCGATTGCCAGCTGGAGACGGTACAGAAAGTAGGTGCACACTTCCCGATGGCATCAGAAAGTGTGACTCTTCCAGCCAATGGCAAAGAAGTTTAGGAAAGTGACTTGTCTATACAAAAGACACTTTCCTAAACATTTTTTAGTAGTTTTTGCAACTTGAGAGAAACCTCTTCAAGAACATTTGCAAAAGCTACTAGAATACAAAGGCAAAATTTTTCCAAGAACAACAGCAATCTTTGGAGCTTTTCATATAGTTGTTAGGAATATATTCTCTTGTTATTAAACTGTAAAATATTCCTGAATCTATAAAGGAATCAGTGTGTAGTGTTGAAAGTCTAGGTTGTCCAGGTGGGATAGCTTTGTGGGTAGATAGTTTTCTACTTAGGCTTGTTAAGCAATAGGGACTGTTGCTTAACTATAAGATTGATAACTCTTTCTTACGTTTGTTGTCATCGTGTTTTACTTTTGCTTTTGAAGATTAGTGAAAACGATTGAAAATCCTGTGGAACAGGTCGTGGTTTTACTCCCTTAAGCAAGGAGGTTTGCACGTAAAATCATTGTGTTGATTTTACTGCATTTAACTTTCTGGTAATTTTCTGGAGTGTAGTAAGGGACCTGGTCCATTGCTTGTTAAGTGAAGGCACATATTCTATCAGGATCCTAGAACTCATGTTCACATTTATCTCACTATAGTGTTTGCTAAGAATGAGCAGAATCAATTTACTGTGTCGTTGAGGATCCTAGAACTCATGTTCACATTATAGTGTTCGCTAGATATGAGCAGGATCACTGGGAGAGATTATTGGATGCTACATCCCATGTTGATTTGTAATATAATTACCCTTGGGTGCTGTGTGGTGACTTCAACAATGCATTGAGCTCAGGTGATAGAATGAGATCACCTGTGAGTCCTAGAGCTCAGGTGATAGAATGAGATCACCTCAATAGAATGAGGTCACTCCCCCTTAATGATAAAGTGTGTGCCATTTAGGTTCTATCCTAATGCCATGGAGCACACTAGTTTTAACAACATTCTGAGACCAGTATGGGAGGTAGGGTGAACGTGTGGAGAAACTAAAGCAACTCAAAGATAAACTAAAAGATATAAGCAGATACATGGCATCATACTCTTCGAAACTATATGAAGGCATAGATTAATTTGATATTATTCAGAAGCAGATACAGGGGCATCTGGTGGATCAAATAATGTTGATTGTGTTAATATAGTTTCTCCTAAAATTGAGATTTTTTTTCCTCCTTAGCAGCTATACGGTGACATTTTCCTGTGTTGATGTGAAATTTCCCGTCGAAGCATATATTGAATATGAAACGGAAATCATGTTAACCATATGTCAACAATGTAACAAGCAAGTTCATATCAAATATAAAATAGTAAATACACCATAGATAGATCAAAGGAAAAGTTCATACCTCAAAACCTAGTGTGTTGAGTTTCTTAAATAGGATGACCGAGGTTGAATCAAAACCTTTATATACAACTCCCAAAAGCAACTTCCCCAATCTTTAACAATATAATGAAATCCCTTAAGCTCTGAGTGAGTAAAAATCCTCCAATATTGCCCTCTTTCTCTATACATTTCCGGTATACTTCGAGCAGATGAAATTGAAAAGTGAAAAGACTACAATTGAAGAAAATATTTCACAGAGAAGATCAAAGGCAACATGACGTAGTTCCAGAGAAAGTTAGCTTTTAAATATGAGAAGATTAAAAGTTCTTCCAATTAAGTATGGGCTTCAAGGATGACAATAAGACGGGACGGGTTGAACTTAATCCGTAAAAGTTTAATACGTGTTCCTCTCTCTAGTATAATAATTTTTTCCATTTTTAATCCATAACCCACAATAAAAGTTTGAATATTTACCTTTTTAATTAAGTTTGATACTAAAATAAAATTCATAAAAATAAATTTATTTGCTCATTAAGTTGTATTTATTTAATAGATAATAACTTAAAGTTTTATTTTTAAAGGTCAATCGGGAAGCATGTAACAAGTCGTCTTAGTTTTTATTGAACTATTTCATTTGCTATCTTAAATATTTTAGTAACTTCAAAAAAATTATTTTAATAAATAATGCTCTATTAACTTATAACATGTAAAAAAAACTAAAATTAAGTCTGAAACCATATAAAATCGCATAGACCAACAACCTACTCTGCCCCACATTACTTCAAAAACCAAATCTACTTCAACCAACACTGTATCCCACTCGCCCGCATAACCTTAAAAGCTCCCCACCTCGCATCCGCCTTGTTGCCATGGCTAAAATTAAAATGTTCAACTTATTAATTTTTATTGAAAATAGGAGGAATTTATTTCATGATAAATAATTACTATTTAATATTTAATTATGTAAATATTTTGTTATATTTTGATTCAACATAGAAGCAAAATGATAATTGAACTTTATACTTTAAAGCTTCCCTCTTTTAAATAAGAGTAACTTTCACATATAGCAAATATAAAAACATATTTTTGTGCTATAGCTATAGTTTGTATAATTGCACTCGATAGCAATTTTATGTTTGATATGGAGCTTTTAATTTGTATAATTCGATAGAAACATCTAATCTTATACAAATTGTTCAGTTTTATATAAATTTATTTATGCATTGTAATTTGTATAACAAGATCTGTATTTGCATAATTATAATTGTATATGACGAAAATATATGTATTTGTATTTGTATATACACTTACACTATAAAAGGAACCTCAATTACCAACAAAAAAATTTGTTGGTAAATTGATTAATCGGTTGGCAAATTGAGTTACCAATCAAATACCAACTTATATTAATCCGTTGATAAAAAACTCGTCGATAAATATTACCAACTAATTTTAATTTGTTGGTACACTTACCAATCAAAAATCAGTTGGTAAACACACAAAGATGTTACAAAATTTTGAAATATGACTCTTAAAATTTCCGTTGGTAAATCTATCAACGAATTTTTGGTTAGTATATGGTTAGTACCTTTGCTAACGAATTGAAAGGAGTTACTAAATTTTTTTCTTCATTTTTCAATTCATAGATTGGTAATTGGTTGGTAATTTTAGTAACAAAAAATATGTGTTGGTAATTTGCCAATAAATTTTAAATACTTTTTTAAATTTTTTTTGATTTTCCATCCGGTGTTCAATACCCACATTGGAGTTCGACTAAATTTGGATTCACACCAAAAAGTACCACATTAGGTGGTAAAGCACTCCCTAACAAAGATGATTATGTA
Source organism: Solanum pennellii (assembly GCF_001406875.1). Classification (NCBI taxonomy): domain Eukaryota; kingdom Viridiplantae; phylum Streptophyta; class Magnoliopsida; order Solanales; family Solanaceae; genus Solanum; species Solanum pennellii. The sequence continues at coordinate 12,455,011 of NC_028641.1, read as the reverse complement.
CCCAACGGGAATCGAACATAAGACCTCTTGGTTAAAGATGTAGAAGTCTTATCACTACACCACAACCCGTGTTTGTAATAAATTTTAAATACTTTAGTATGATTATTTATTTTTCTAATAAACTAATTATTTTTTAGTTTATTGGTAATATATCATTCAAGTTCAATGTTATCTTAGTAATTGATTAACAATATGTTCAAAATATTATTAACAGAATGATTATTCAATAGTAAAATATTTATTAATTTATTTCATTTAAAAATCTAAGAACACGAATATAAATTCAAAAATATTAATTTATTTTATAGATCATATTTTAATGAAACAATGCAAAATCTATGATAACAAGTTAAATTAATCTCAATATGACACATATCATTATATCAAAAAATTTAATTTGAGCATGTTTAACAAAAGTATTGACCAAGTCTAAATTCTGGCCAAAAGTTAAAACATTTAACAATACAAACTGAAAATGGAAGTCTCAAACCCTGAAACAACCATCTTGTTAGATATAAAATGACCTTTCGAAGCTAATCGAACTAACAGAATTTTCATCAGAGCACATTTACAAAAAATTCTAAGCTAAATCAAATTTTTTCCAAAAGTTAAAAGTTAAATCACCTAACAATACAAACTGAATATGAAAACCTCAAAATCCAAACCAATTCTTCCGTAGCTAACCACGCTGACGAAATTCAAATTTGAGCATGTTTCCCAACAAATTCACCTAATTCAAATTTTAGCCAAAAGTTAAAAGTTAAAACGCTTAACGACACAAACTGAAAATAAGTCTCAAATCCTGAACCAACCATCCTATGAGATCAAAACTGAACTTATATGGCTAACTGCGGTGACAAAATTTTAATTTGAGCACGATACCAAAGATATTGACTAAAGTGAGATTTTGGCCAAAACTTAAAAGCTAAAATGCCTAACGACATAAACTAAAAATGGAAGCCTCAAAATCCGAACCCTCTATCTTATTACATCAAAAATAATTTTTCGCGTCTAACTTCTCTTATCTAGGTACGTTATCAAATATATATTGACCAAAATTAAATTTTTGCTAAACACCTAATGGCACACACTAAAACTGAAAGCCTCAATACTCAAGCCAATCATCCTAGTAGATAAAAAATGACCTTTAGAGTTAATTGCGCTAACGAAATACTCATCTAAGCACGTTCACAAAAATATTGACCAAAGTCAAATTTTGACCTAAACATAAAATTTAAAACACCTAACGGCACAAACAAAAATGAAAGCCTCAAAACATGAATCAACCTTCCCGTTAGATAAAAAATGATCTTTCAAAACTAATGATATTAACGGAGTTCTAATTTGAGCACGTTTACCAAACATATTGAACAAAATCAAGTTTTGGTTAAAATTTGAAAGTTAAAATGCCTAATGACACAAATTAAATATGAAAGTCTCAACACTAGAAGCTGATTCACCAAAAAAATTAACTTCAATTGGTAATTTACCAACTATTAAAATATAACTTAGTAATTAATAATTTACCAATAAATTTTATCAGAGTTGATAATAGTTACTATTCAACTAAACATTCATATGTAATATTACCAATTAATAATTACTATGTTGGTAAATTTTACTATTAGTGATCGGTTGGTGTATTACCAACTATTTTAATGATGTTAGTAATTTACTAACTACAATCTTTATTCGCGGCAAAATTTCCAACTAATTTGATATTGGTTGGCAAGTTTACCAACAAATTACATTTCGTTACTAATTTACTAACACATTTATATTTGATTGGTAAATTTAGCAATACAATCTTGTCGTTGATAAATATTTAGTTAGTAATTCGTTGTTAATATGTTAATAAATTATATAAATAATTTTTGTCATATTTACCAACCGATATATACTCTGTTGGTAATATTACCAACAAAAGGTATGCGTTAGTAATATTTTGTTGGTAATCCATTGATAAAAGGTTGCTAAATTTTGCATCATTTTTTCCTGCCGTATTTACCAACTAAAATACTTAGTTAGTAAGATTTATATTGGTAATCTGTTAGAATTTCGTTGTTAAGTTTTAAAATATTATTCGGTTATAAATATGTTGGTAATTTGTTAGTAGAATACTAACCAAGTTAAGTTGTTAGTAAAATATGTTGGCAATTAAAAGTTTTTTTGTAGTGATTACCTCTCGCTTTATACAAACACAAATACATTTTATATATTTTATACCGAAATGTATAAATTGACTAAATTGTAAATCAAAAATGGTCAATTGTATACCGAATCAAATAGCAAAAAAATGGTATGTTTACTGTGAATTACAATTAAGATAAACCATGTCTATAACACTTAATTTGAATTAATTATTTGTTATTTCATCCAATTTTCCCTTTAAACAAAGCTCTGGGAATGATCCAAACTCTAAGGTTGTGAAAATTCAAGAGATCGACTAGTGAAATATACTTAATAAGATTTCTCTTTCTCATTATCAATAAATTGGAGAATGTTATAAAATAACTAGCTAACAAACTAATATTAATAAACTAAAATAATAAGAAGAACATACAAAGAAAGAGAATAATATATATTAAACTTTTCTTATCTCTTACTTTGTGAATGAAAATAATGGTTATTTATAGCCAATGAGAAACATATAAAGTAACATTTGTCCATTGAGAAGCTATCCACTTGGCCAAGTGATGACACCTCAAAAATTGATGGCCCCACATGGCATCTTTTAATTAGTGTGGTAAAAGATGACATCACGAAAATTGGTGGCCCCACATGGTATCATTTTAGTGTGTTAAGTGATGACACTTAAAGGATGACCCCCATGACATGCATTTAGTTTTACAACACTCCTTCTTGTCCATGTAAAATAAAAGTTGAAGGAACAAGAATATACATAGATATTCATAATACGCATTGCTTGTTGGCTCATTTAAAAACCGTTCTAGGAAAACTGAGTGGAACAAAATCTAGACTAAGGAAAAAAAGTGCAACAGGTATTTTACTCCCCCTGATAAAGACCACGATTCAAATGCTTAAGTCTTTGCATTCCAATCTTTTGCACCATCTTCTCAAGAGTTGAGGCTGCTAAAGATTTGGTGAATAAATTTGTTGCATTATCACTCGAACGAATTTGTTGTATATCAATATCACCATTTTTCTGGAGATCATGTGGTAAAGATTAATTTCGGTGAAATATGTTTCGTTCTATATTCTTTTCTGAAGCCTCCTCTTAATTGAGCTATGTATGCAGGATTGTCTTCAAAGAGCACTGTGGGTACCTTGACATAACACTTCAAACCACATTTTTCTTTGATAAAATGTATCACTAGTCTCAACCATACACATTCTCTTCTTGGTTCATGAATGACTACTATCCCAGCATGATTTGAAGAAGTAGCGAAAATGGACTGCTTTGTAGATCGTCATGATATAGCAGTACCTTGGGATGTGAAAATATAGCCTGTTTGAGATCAAGATTTATGTGGATCAGAAAAATAACCTGCATCCGTATGACCAACAAAATCTATACTATGTTTGTTAGTATAAGACAGACCCCATATCACTAGTCCCCTTTAGATATCACAATATATGTTTAACTTCATTCCAATGTCTTTGTGCAGGGGAAGAACTATATCTTTCTAATATATTAACAAAAAATGTTACGATCAGGTCTCGTATCATTAGCAAGATACATAAGTGCACCAATTGCACTAAGATAAGGTACTTCAGGACCAAAAGGTTCCTCAGTCTCTTCTTGAGGTAGGGATGGATCTTTACTCACTTCAATTGATCGTATAATCATTGGAGTACTTGATGGATGTGCTTTGTCCAGGTAAAATCGTTTCAAAATTTTCTCAGTATAGACAAATTGATAAACGAAGACCCTGTCTGCTAAATGTTCAATTGTGTAGACCAAGACAAAGTTTTGTCATTCCAAGGTCTTTCATCTCAAATTCTTTATTTAGATATTCAATTGTATTTTGGACTTGTTCTTGAGTTCTAATGAGATTAATATCATCAACATAAACAACAAGAATAACAAACCCTGATATGTTTTCATAATAAAAATACAAGGACAAATAACATCATTTATATATCTTGCTGAGGCGATTATACCACATGCTCCTAATTGTTTTAAGTCGTATAATGACTTTTGTAATTTGATTGAACACATTTCCCGAGATTTTGAACTATATGCTTCAGGCATTTTAAGTCCTTCTGAAATTTTCATATAAACTTTATTACAAAGCGAACTGTAAAGATAAGTTGTAATCACATCCATCAAATGTATTTCAAGGTTTTCATGAACAACTAAACTGATGAGATATCAAAAAGTTATTGCATCCATAACAAGTGAATATGTTTCTTTGTAGTCAACATCAGATCGTTGAGAGAATCCTTGCGCAAAAAGGTGCGTCTTGTATCTTACAATTCATTCTTCTCATATAGCTTTCGCACAAAAACCCATTTATAGCCAACCCATTTTCCACCATTTTAGGTTTGGCTACAGGTACAAAAACCTCATGTTTAGCAAGTGAGTTATTGCAGTCAAATCGCACACGCAAGTGCGCGTGATCGTACAAGTAATAAAGTGTCTCTTTGTGAGAGGCGGATATCGTACCCAAAGGGCCTTACAATTAGAACTAATCAATTATCCTAACACAAATGTAATTTCAGTTTTCAAGAGTATGTATTTTCTACTTCTTAAAACAAAATATAAAGAGAACGATTCAGTTTCTAAAATTTCAAACAATGACTTGGTAAAAGATCTAGGACTGCAACATTTATCAGGAATTATGCAATCAGTATTGTTTAAATGGGTAATTACTAACTATCAAATCATTAAATCACAGGGTTAGATGTATGATCATGGTCTCCTGGCCTCTAATCACCTAGAATATTTAACACCCTAACTACATTGTTGAGTGGATAGAATGATTAAATGTTGAGCATTAAGTTATCTTTATGTATGGTGACCCAAGCGAGGTCTCTAGGTATATTCCTATCTTGTAAATGAATCAAACATAGCTATTTAAAGTTCAATAAGCTCCCTGTGCCCACAATTTTCCTCTTATTCCTCTCCCGAGTTTAATTCGGACAAAAAAATTATTTCTATGATGATCAAACATGAAATACAAAGAATAAGAACAAAGGAGATTCATATGATAGTTAATAATAAACCCAATAACAAACTCAAACAATAACATTCATCTTGTAGCCACAGTCCTAGAACTAGGGTATTTAGCTACTCGTAGTCCAAAAATCAACCATACAATGGTCATGAATCATCAAAATGATTGAAAAGAAAAGAGATTGAGAAATTAACCCTAAAAGCTCTAAAATACGTCTCCCAAGTCGTCCTTTTTCAAAATTAGAAAAAGAATATCTAATAAAATAAACTAAAATCCTATTTGTACAAAAAATAAAAAAGGCCAATTTTGGGCCTCAGGTACGCGACACGCGACACCTTCCAGATTATCGTCCAAGAGTTTTTCTTCTTTTACGCGACGTGGAGGCATCATGAGATGTTCTGCCTCGATTTAGTTTTGCGACCCTATTTCTGCATCCCGCTCTGGAACGCGGAACGGTCACGCAAATGTCTTAGAGCATTTTCTTCTGCTTCTTTCTTGCTCTCTTTTGACTCGAATCTTTAGATTGCTTCCTTTGTCCATTTTTGTGCAAGTTTCTCCCATTAAGCTTTCCTACACAACTAATCTTATCGGTTAGCTCATAAATACACAAATGACTCGAAAAGACACTAAGTACATGTACATTAGAATTCAAACTAAACATAAATACAGGCATTATTAGCATTCTAGGCATATAAATATGCCTAAGATCACGAGTCTAGTTCTAATTGAATTGCCTCTTGCCATTTTGGCCAATCACATCTTCCTCGACATTCTTCGACATATAAGGGTTCAAATCCTCACTGTCTTGCATAATGTTATGTGCAACATTACGTGAGAAAACATTATCAACTATAATTTTTGATCGATCTAAACTTATCCCATCACCTATGAACTTATTGAAAATTCTTCATTCACTTGAGTCTCGGGTTCATTGATCTCTTCAGTAATATCAGTATTAATCAAATCTTGAACCTTTTCGTGATATTCTTTAACAGTGTCATTTTTGTACTTCTTTTTCTAGGATTTTTATCCTTTGAACCCAATGGTCTTCCACGCTTCAAGTGTGTTTGTGATTCACAAGCCATGACACTTATAGATGGTCTTTTTGGGACGTCAATCCAGATGGGCACATTTACTACATGAGCATGTGACTTTTTTATCCGTTTCAAATCAGTAAATGTGTCTAACATTTGATTTGCTATGTTTTGCAAATGGTTGATCTTCTAGACCTCCTGCTCACACATCGGGGAACATGGATCAACATGAGATAATGATAAAATTTTCCATGCAATTTCACTTTTTAGTTCCTTTTTCTCTCCCCCCATTTGGGGAAAATTTGTTTTATTAAATTGACAATCTGCAAATCTTGCAGTAAATATATCTCCCCTCAATGGTTCAAGGTAGTGAATTATAGAGGGTGAATCAAACCCAACATATATGTCTAACTATCTTAGGGGGCCAATCTTAGTGCGCTGAGGTGGTGTTACTAACACATATACCGCACATTCAAAATTTCGTAGATAAGCAATATTTTGTTCATGACCAAATACTAATTGTGATGGAGAGTATTTATTATAATGAGTCGGTCTGAGACAAACAGGTTATGTTGCATGTAAGATAGCATAGCCTCGAACAATAGTTGGTAACTTAGTTTTCATAAGTAGAGGTCTTATTATCAATTGTAAGCGCTTAATAAATGACTCAGCAAGACCATTTTGAATATGAACATGAGCTACAAAATGTTCAATTTTTATCCCTATTAATAATAAATAATCATTAAAAGCTTGGGATAATAATTTTCCAATATTATCAAGGCGAATTGCCTTAATTGGATAATCTGGAAATCGTGCGGCCTTATTCTTATTATTTCTGCCAATAATTTTGCAAATACCAAGTTTCGAGATGATAAGAGACACAAATAAGACCATCTTGAAGATACATCTATTAGGACCATAAAATATTTTTTAAAAAAACCACTAGATGTGTGAACAGGCCCACAAATATCCTATGTATACGTTCTAAAAATTAAGGGGATTCAATGTTAACCTTCATTGGAGATGGCCTAGTAATCAATTTGCCTTGACAACAAGCAGCACATGAAAAGTCATCACTCGTAAGAATCTTCAGATTCTTTAATGGATGTCCATTTGAATTTTCAATGATTCATCTCATCATTACTGATCCAGGATGAACTATTCGTTCATGGCAAAACACAAAATATTTTAAGTCAATAAACTTCTGGTTGACGATAAAATGTGCTTCAACTGTACCTATTTTTGCATGATATAAGCTAGAGGATAAAACTGATGATTTATCCAACACATATTTCTGGTCTGAGACAATCTTGGTATTATGAAGGTATTCAACATTCATTTCATTTATCATCTCAACATGATATCCATTTCGGCAAATATCTTTAAAACTTAGCAGGTTTCAGGGGATTTGGAAAAGAGCAATGCATCTTCTATAATAAGTTTTGTCCCCTTAGGCAAAAATATAGTAGTTTTTCAGAAGCCTTCTATTAAGTTAGAAGTACCAAAAATTGTAGTAACATTTGTTTTTCTTCTAAGCAAGTAAGAGAAGTATTTCTCATCTTTGAATATGGCGTGCGTCCACTATCGATTACACAACTATCTTCATGGTTGATCATATATCCACACGAAGTTTGGGGCATATCCATATTTTCTTAAAAACAAATATAACCAAAGTAAAATATTACTATTAAACATGGACATTACACAAACATTATTTATTTAAAGATATTAGAAAATCATAAACATACCAACTAATACAAACAAACAGAAAAGGAAAATATTTAGATTATCGCGAGACCGTCACTGCTCATTTTTCCTTCAAGGAACAAAGAAATCAGTTATATCCAGATGCATAGGCTCAACACTATCTTTAGATATGAAGTTTGATCCTACATTATCATTCATTTATGTATAGGCTCAACATAATCTTCAGATATAAAGTTTGATTCTGTATTATTAACACCCTTTTTCAAGGATGCCCGATAGAGCTGAACTAGACATTTTATGATCGACAAGTACGCGACTAGTGCCCCATTCCTCCACGTCTATGACATACACTTTCTGAATTTTTCTTTTGTATCACTTCTTGTCTTTCAGCCTTCCTTTATACTGCTGGTCATTTTTTTGTGCAAGATGACCATCATGATTGTAATTTATTTTACGACCATAATCACGACCGGAGCCACATCATGATAGGAGCCACGACCTCTTTCTCGTTGATGATGATTTGCCTGATTCACTTCAGGGAGTTCCATAGAACCAACAGGTCGACTTTCGTGATTTTTTATCAATAAATTGTTATGTCGTTCAGTAATAAGAAGATGTGAAAGTAATTCACAATATTTTTTAAAAGCATTGCTCAATATTGCTGCTATAGGAGCATACTCGAGGCAGGAAATGTGGTGTATGTTTTCTCAAGCTTATCATGTTTAGTTACCTCTTCTCTGCAAATTTAACTGTGATATAATTCTATACATGGAAGAATTATATTCAGTTATACTTTTAAAGTCTTATAACCTCATATTAAACAAAATCATGACGCGCCTGTGGAAGAATGATCAATTTCAGGTGGTCATATCTATCTTTCAAATTATCCCAGAGTACAAGGGGTTCATTAATAGTGAGATATTGCATTTTCAACCCCTCGTCAAGATTGTGACTGTCACGACCCAAAACCGGGCCGCGACTGGCACCCACACTTACCCTCCTATGTGAGCGAACCAACCAATCTAAACCTTAACATTTCAATTTAATATCAACAGAAAGTAATGCGGAAGACTTAAACTCATTAATAAAAAGACAATTCAATAACTTCTAAAATTCAACATCTATTATTCCCCAAAATCTGGAAGTCATCACCACAAGAACATCTA
>NC_028641.1:12441535-12444412 GCF_001406875.1 Solanum pennellii | reverse complement strand
TTTTTCAGCATAGACACATGAAATACCGGGTGCACTCCTGACAGTCCTGGAGGCAAGGTTAATTCATAGGCCACCTCCCCCACGTGCTTAAGTACTTCAAATGGTCCAATATACCTCGGACTTAGCTTACCTCTCTTACCAAACCGCATCACACCCTTCATGGGTGAAACCTTCAGCAAGACTTGTTCACCCTCCATAAAATCCAAGTCTCTAACCTTTCGATTTGCATATTCCTTCTGCCTACTTTGAGCTGCTAAAAGCTTTTCTTAAATAAATTTCACTTTCTCTAATGATTGTTCCAAAATATTAATACCCATTGTTTCATCTCAATAGTATCAAAAACTAGAGATCTACACCTCCCCTCATAGAATGTCTCTAATATAATTGCACACATACTTGGTTTATCAAACTCCACATTCATTGAAGTCAACACTCTTAATAATAACAAAACGTATAACTACATCGATCATCTACCTTACTCTCAAACCATCATTAGTATCAAAGTATGCTTATCAAATACATGTTCAAACTATGACTATCTCTTTTTATTTAAACATTTCCTGACAGATATGAGTCCCAAATAAGGCCTATAGCACTAATTTCAAATGTGATAGTACCTTTTCATTGAGACAAAACTATTAAATCACACCCAAAGTCAACTCTACACCACTTTCACATACCATGCTTAAGGTACCATTTTAAACCATTATATATATCATGCCAACACTTAGGAAAATTCTTTGTCACTCAAACTATTCTGTATACTATAAGCTCATAACCTCTATTAACCATCAAATGTCCATGTAACACACCTTAACATTCTATGAAGTCCCATCAATAGAGTAGTATTAACCCAACTTTATTCTTAATAACCATGTAGAATTATATCTCACCTTTTACATCATTCTTAAGTCTTCTATCCTAATTTGAGCAATCTAACCTCATTGTAAAATACTAAAATTTTCATACCTCATTATTTGTCACCTAAACCAAAACTCATTTTTTTTTTAGAAGTCGATGATAAACTCCTAGTAAGTTTGTACCGAACTAGTTCACATCTCACAATTATATCTAAACTCATAGGCAAAAATTAAAACAACCATCAACTACACCCCATGGATTTATACGAGAGGTCTTATTCTTTCACTCTTCTCAAATTCTTTTCATGGTGCAAATTCTAAATATCTCGCTCCTTCAATATATCAAACTCTTGTTTATCTAGCTTGCTTACCGATCTCATGTTTTACTAATAATCCATAACATTTTACTTCACACTCTAAATCAAAACTCTGAGGGTAAACCCTTCCTTAGATCCTTTAACAATCAAAAGTAACAACTTTATGGTCCAAAGCATGCATAAATTCTTTCACGTGCTCAATAACGATGCAATCAATCGTTTCTCATCTTACTAATTCATACCTTGACAAAATATACCACCAGAAATTCAGACTTATAACAAAAAAAAATAATTTGAATTATAAGTCCAATTGTGTAACACAATGCCCTTAATTATCTACATTTGCTTATACTTTGAAGATTTTTACGAATCACCTTATCTTAGCTTATCATTGATTGCCTCTCCACCAACCATACCATATGCTTCACTAGAAATCCAACCCTACTCATTTCTAAATTCAACAGTACAACAGAACCTATCATCTCACTCAAGTTGAACGTCTGTACACTCCTCTCTTAAGTTCTATTCAATAGCTTTTAACCAAGCTGATTAACCTGTTATGCTATTACCTTAACCAAAACAAAATAGATGAAATCACGCAATTTTGAACCCAATTCTCGATCCCTTCGAAGATACATTTTTAGTTCTTACAATCAGAGAAAATAATTCTGCTCTCACTTATTTTTCTTAAGGCTACACATCCCACAAGTTTTATCTTATTTTAGTTATGATTCCAGCTCCTTTAAATTATATTCGAGTGTGCCCTAAATCTCCTAAAATTTATCATACAACCACATTACTCACTAAATAGTAGAAATATCAACCTTAGATACTCGCAAGTTTTTATCACCATACAAAATTTATTTGACCAATAATTTGTATTCTATAATTTGCATCTCCGTCACCATCCATCACTTACTCCTATCACCATCATGTATTTGTAAGCCCTTTTCATCACCACAAAGTCAAATTTTTTTTTCCTCGACATGACACCTTAAACTCAGATATAGTAATCAAAATGAAGGGACTAACAAATTTTATATTCACTTTCTTACTAAAATCTTCATTTTACTTCACCCAAAGTATACCCACTAGGATTTTCTTTCCCTATAAGTCTGTCATGCTAGTATCAATCTACCTTTTGAAGCTTAAGATAAAACCACCAGTCCTCACTCAAAACCCTCAAGATACATTGCACACTTTAAGTTGTGTTAATATTTGTACCAAAGATCCACCACTAAAGATTTTCTTTAAAATAATGCTCAACCACTAAAATTTTCCTTCAAAATAATGCTCAATCTAAGTTCGCGTAGTAATAAACTAGTTGGTTTCTCAATGTGAATGCAACACTAAATTTTATTATCTGACCATGTCGTACAACTTGTAACCTTTAGTAATTAGTATTCATACTTGACAATCGACGTAGCTGTTTCCATATAACCCTAGTACTGCCACACCGTGAAAGTCCATTAGATACCTTAGTAGAACACATCATACCTGTCCATAATATCGTACCCAAATAGCCCACATATTTCTACCACTTCTTGGAAGGATTTCGCTGTAGCCGCTACCTGTAAGGCTGAAATCCGCAAATCTGACCTCAACCCTTTCACAAAACGGCAAATCCGCTCTTGTGAACTGAAGCAAAGCTGGGTGGCATACCTAGATAATGCACGAAACTTAGCCTCATACGCAGTGAC
>NC_028641.1:12422927-12437725 GCF_001406875.1 Solanum pennellii | reverse complement strand
CTGCGACGGTCCGTCGTGCCCACGACGGTTCGTCCTGCAGGTCCGTCGCCAAGTTCAGAGAGTCAATTTCAGTACCCAAATTTCAGAAGTCTAAGTGTTGTGGAACGAGACCCCTGCGACGGTCCGTCGAGCCCACGACGGTCCGTCCTGCCATGTCGTCACGAAGTTCAGAGAGTCGATTTCAGTACCCAAATTTCAGAAGTCTAAGTCTTTTGGAACGAGACACCCTCGACGGCCCGTCGTGCCCATGACGGTCAGTCGTGGGTTCCGTCGACTCACACAGTTTTTCCAGAAATAAAATCTGCTGCTCAAAACGACTAAACAGGTCGTTACAGTGACAGAGAAATATCATAGCTTTTGCACATTCTTGACTGGATGCCTGGTTATTATCTTTGATGGTTTCTACCAAACCCATTGCATCCAGGTGGATTTCAACATCTAGTATCCAGGATGAGTATCCTTTGCCCGATATATCCAAGGCAACAATTCAAGTTTAGAAATATTAGACATTTTTTTTAGAAAAATAAAATTCTTACCCTTTTTACCTATTTAAAGTAGCTCAAGTTGACAAAGTCTCGTGCTGACGTGTTGTAAAATTACTACCTTAGAAATTAATATTAATAAATTAAATTAATAAGAAGAACAAACAAAGACAGAGCATAATATAATTTATATTATAACAAACAACTGTACTGTTAGGTTTCACAAGTGCAATCATAAGATTATATTAAATTTAAAAAGTAAAAGTTAATTATCTAAAATTAAAAATTTAAATTTAAAAAATAAGGATCTTTATAAATGACATTAAATTAAATATTAATATATATATTATCTTTTGAAAATATATTAATCAATAAACTTATGTTCCTAACTTATATTATAAAAAATAATCATATATTTAAATTAAATTGATCATGAAAACTAAAAGTGCAAGATTTTTATGAATATGATGAAATACATGTTTGACAAAAAGATTAATATTATAAATAAAATGTAATTAAATTATTTAAACATTTGACAAAAATATAATAATACATCAAGTATAACTGAAAAAATGGGTTGGAATGTGAAATATCAAATCAATACACGAAAACAAATGAAATTGAAAAAAAAAAAATAGTCATGATCAACTAAAAGAATACATGAAATGACCAAAATTGGGGTAAGTAATTCAATAACTATGAGAAGAAGGAATCATGCTAAATACCAACCCACACTTACCAAATTATCATGCTAGAAAAAATTGACAAGTAATGTGAAAGAATAGTAAATTGTAGCGCTACCTCAAAGCTGAACATGCAAAACCAACACCTCTAATCGGTGCTTTTCCCTTTCGAGCAACCTCCAAATGATTTCACGCTATCGAAATAGTTATCTCGGAGCCAATACAATCACCTTGACATCCATATTGTAACAATCCAAAAACGAGTCTAAAATAGTATTTTGGGATCCACACAAGGAATCACAATATTGACCAAGTCAATGGGATCCCAATCAGCTCAAGGAACTTGTACCATAAAAATGGACACATCCTGACCTATAACAAGCCTTGAAACAACCCATCATCAAAGTTCAAGAATTAACAAATAAAGAATCAAAAAAGGAAACTAACACATTAAATGTGAGTATAACATTTCTTGCAATTTCCCCAAGCTATTCCGTGTATCTCAACAAAACCCACAAAATTCCCTTCCAAATCGAGCTCTTAAAGAGTATCATCTATGGAGGTAAAATATAAGGTGAAATGATGCTGAAACTTAATGTAACTTCCACTCACGTACACAACGCGGTCACAGGGTCCATCAGGTCGCGTTTGTAATGTTCCATAGACCCTTCATTGTGGTTTCGAGGATCAAACCCGCGACTGTAAAAAGAATGATATCCGCGAATCCAATGCCAAGACACCCATTGCATAGACCAATTTCATAGTCCTTCATAAATGCAGCTCTACGCGCAAAGAAGCAAAGAGCAAATTACTTGGGTGCATGAACTCAGCTCATAAATTGACTAAATTCCACCACGGGGGCTCGGAATACGTTTAGAATCCTATGCATGTAAATGAACTATGCTACCCCATCAAATTCAATATTCCAAACTCAACAGAAATATCTAAGCTTTCAATAAAATTTTCTCTTACAAAAAGTGTGTTCCACACCCAAGGCTCTATTTTAGCCATAAGCAACAAGGTTGTTCGAAATGAGGTGAAAGCCTCGAAATCTAAACCAAATGTATAATCAGACTACAATTGATATTTCAAGGCTAATGGAACAATCGAAATTGCTTTCTAAGGCCGTTTACTAGAATATTTGATTGAATTCAATCGTTTAAACTTCAAAAGCTCTAAAATAGAAAAACTTGCATAAAAATCAAATGAACGACCAGGTGATCGAACTATCAATCCCAGCAAGTTAGAAATGACTAAGGACCACTACGGGAAAGCTCTAGCACCAAAAATACTGAAAACGGAGAAAATGAGCTAGAGGGTCAGTATAACATCTATTGTAAAAGGACTTTCGTCCTCAAAAATAAAGAGTCAAGAAGTACATGAAAGCTCGAACAGGTGGGGGTACTAGGCTCACAAGTCATGCTCGGTCTTCTAGGTAGGGGTGGCATGTTATGATATATATCGAACTACCATACATTAGCGAAAAATTTTATACCGTAATTTTGATGTTTAATATGGTATATGGTATATATTTTAAATTTTTTGATTTCGGTACCATATTTGGTACTTAGAAATGATATATTGAAATACCGTACGTATATAGTTATATATATATATATATAACTATATTTCAAGACAAAAAGATATCGTATATCTTTATCAAGTTATCCTTTCTGATTCTATATTTGATAACATTTAAGGAGGTAAAATGGTCCCAGTCAAATATGGTTTGCTCCCAAACAGCCTAAAAAAAGTTCTACTTTTTATGTCAAATTTATGTGTTATATTATTTTTAATAGTTTTTACCGAAAGAGAAGTTTATACTTCCTTATTTATTAGTAATATTTTTTTCAATTCCATTATCTCCATATCTTTTATTCAGCAATTCCCTAAGCTTTAGGAGACCCTGTCTCCAATAATACCAACTAAATATATCACGAGCTAAATATTAACAAAGTCACAACTAACAACTAAAAAATAGCTACTCCACATACTTAGTCAAAATAAAACCCTATATCTCAAGCTTTGGCTCTTTAGGATAAAATAATTTGGTGGAATTAAAGAAGGAATTGCTTTGAGTTCATGAGGTAAGTATAATTCTTGAAGGGGTTTATTATAGTTCATAGGTAACTTGTATGAATTCAGTACATTGAAATGATCTTTATTGTCCGGAAAGTGATTAAACGTATTGAAATGATATCCATTGTAATAAGTGTCAATCTGATTTTCTATCATTATTTTACCATAGAAATTGTTGAGTTGTAGATCTTGGTTCTAGCCATTCAACGCTACGAAGAAGTCATTAGGTGGAACCAAAAAAAAGGTATAGGTAGTTTAGTCCTACCGAATGATTTTTTTCGTAGGGTGAATGGTTGGAACCAAGATCTACATCGTGATAATCTTAAGGGTAAAATAACGACAGGAAATCATATTGACACTTATTACAATGGACATCACTTCAATATGTTTAATCACTTTTTTTGGACAATGAAAATCATTTGATGTAATGAATTCAAACGAGAGTTCCCTGTGAACTTCAACGAAACACTTCAAGAAGCATACTTATCACATAAACACGAAGCAATTTATACTCCAAAAATGTCACAAGGGATTTAATTTATATACATTGTTTAATATTATTAATTAGTCTAGTAACTTCACTTTTATTTTAAAGATAGCAAGTCAGGGACGTCTATATAAATTCTCACTTCATCATATCAATATTCTCAAAACTTATTTGGACTGACATATAGTTATTGTTCTTGTTAATCAAAAATTACATCGCATATATAAGGTTATAATTAATTTTTATATGCAGATCATATGTTGAATCCCTTTGTATACATATAAAAATTGGTGTTCCTTATGCAAGTCATGGATTGATTCTTGTTTCTAGTTTCACTTATATCTGATTTCTCTAGCTATTTGAGTTGAACTCTTAAAGATAGAGAATATGTTGGTAGGGAAGTTCTCTATCATGCATGTATATTGTTTAAAAAAGTAACGAGTAGGTGCCTCCAACTCGATAATTTGATTCATAGAACTGGCCATCAAATTATGTATATTCATTAGAGTAAAATTATCTCAAATCAAATGTAGATGACCGAATAAATGATGATTCCTTGAATAGTTAAATGATGATTCCTAAAAGAAAATGGAAGAAGAAGAGGAAGAGTAATGAGATGGGTGGACTCCTTATAAGACTTGGTCAATCCTCCTCCCTTTGAGCTAGCTTTTGGGGTATGAGTTAGGCCTAAGACCTAATGTGACATGGTATCAGAGCAGGGTCCGTCTCACCCGAGGTTGGAACCTTCAAAATCAAACTTGTCCATGCAATAAATATGCTAAACACTAGGCGTGAAGTGGGGTGTTGAAAGAATGACAAAATTCCTCATCGGTGGTTAATGAGATGGGTGGACTCCTTATAAGGCTGATAATCCTCCTCCCTTTGAGTTAACTTTTGGGGTGTGAGTTAGACCTAAGACTTAATTTCACAAGGAGGAATACTAATTTTCATGACCAAAAGAGCAAGAGAATACGGACGCACATACCTTGAGATTTACATGTGAGAATAATATGCAAAAAAAACAAAACTATTCACCTAAACACATTGTTAAACAAAGAAATAACATGGCATAAACAAAAAAAAACTTAAAATAATGAAAATACAAAATGAGGCAAAGAAATCCCATAATGTTGGTGTTTGCAACAAATTTTGAACATATAAAAAAACATACAAATAAAATCTAAAAAAATATGAATATTTATTTATAAACATATGCGGGTGAGGGTGCTTTATGGTCGATAAACAAACAAATAAAAATATATAAACCAAAAACTTAAAATAATAAATACAAAATGAGGCAAAGAAATCTCATAATGTTGATAAAAAAAATGGAAAGAGTTTGTAACTAGTCAATTATAAGGGAAAATGCACAAGTATCCCCAACCTATGTTCGAAATCTGAGAGACACACTTATACTATACTAAGGTCCTATTATCCTCCTGAACTTATTTTATAAATAATTTTCTATCCCTTTCGGCCTACGTGACATAATCTTGTGGGCCAGCTGTCACGACCGGAGTCTAGACCCCTGACGAGACCGACGTCGTTGACCTCTCATAGGTCGCAGACAAGCCTACTTACGTCATTCTTACTTCGTCTAGGTTAATTTTAGCAGAAAATTTGAAACTTTTTGTTTCTTAACAGTCCTACTAAACATTCTACTAATACGTAATTGTTCACCATCAACCATCTAACATTAAGATCATCAAATGAAAGAAACAGTTTATTATAACGATAAAGATGTACTTACCAAAATAGCACCAATACAATGTCTGAACAAAAACGGGAAAGAAACTCTAGTGGAACATACTCCACTAGCTCAATCCTACAACTCATCTAGAATGTAAATGGGCAAGCATCCTCGAAAGCATGAGGGCCTGCTAAGTCTGGATGAATGCTTCACGTCCGGATAACTGCAGCGTTGATCCTATAGCTCTAGCGTCCACCTGTGCCTGCACCTAAAAGTTTAGAGTTGTATAGGGTTAGTACAAACTTGTACTAAGTATGGGTATATGCAAGTACACACCAAGGACATGCATGAGAAAGAATAGCTCTATCCTAGCAACATGATTATGGAAAGTCAAGTTAGTGGACTTGCTAAATTTGGATTAAGAAAGGTAATGGACCTGCCAAATTTGGATTTGGAAGTCATGCCATGAGTGTAACATGCATCATCAAACTTATCATTTTGCAAACAGCACATAACATATTTCACATATCATATCACATATAGAACATAACATCTTTCATATCATTCATTCATATGCCATGAGACCTTTGAATCATGGACTTAACATTAAGACTTTCCAGAAATGAGGGCTCAACATATGGGACCTAAACTAGGGAGTCTTCTTTAGCAAACATAGAGTCTGCTTCGTTCATTAATACGTACTCCATTTCATTTCATTCATGGGCCAATGTAAACACCAGCTATACCTAGGATGTAGTTTAAGACTTTCATCGGGTTCGTTGTGCAATGACCAAGAATGACCTAATGTAATTACTTGAATCTAACTCACCATTTGATTATCATATTCTAACACCTTTGGTATCATTCATTTCATTATGTGCATCATTTGAGGTTGGCCTCATTCATTCATTGGGAACTTTAAATTTAACCGACATAGATCATGTGAGCATCATAAAGTCCAATGTCATGAAATTACACACTGAAAAGAGGTGGAATCACCGCCCAAATTGACCCAAAACATGCTAGCGTACATGGGAATTGAATCCAGCCAGATTCCTATATTGGCAGTATAGGTTTGAAGACTAGGAGATACCATACCCGGCATTGCCGGACAGTCTCATCTCATGAGAATTACGTGAACCTCCGCCCTTCTCGAAAGAAGGCATCACCGCTCATAGCTAGTCTATCGGTGCTCAATATAAAGTTCCATTACATTCAACTCATATGTCATGGAAGCTGGCTTCTATATGAGGACATTATAGCTCAATTGATGATTTCTCATCTCATCATTAGTATTAAGTGTGTTAATCTCAATACTTTCATTAGAGTGTTCATAGAGACTGGTCTCTTCATTAACTTTACACTCTCATAGGTGAGTACGTTTTGGTAACATTTACTTAGGCTCATTTGAGATTGCTCCAATCTTTTACATTAGCCTCATATCATGTTGTCACCACATTCATTAACATTAGCACATTTGCTCTTCATAATTACTCACCCACTTTACATGAATGTTCATTTCATCATATGCCAATGCACTTGGCCATTTAGTGTGTTTCACACTCTTACTCAACCCTTCTAAGGTTTAATCATTTCATTATTCATTTCATCATTTCTTTGTTCATTTCGTCATTTCATTGTTCATTTCATCATATGCCAATGCACTTAGTCATTTAATGTGTTTTACACTCTTACTTAACCCTTCTAGGGTTTCATCATTTCATTGTTCATTTCATCATTTCTTTGTTCATTTCATCATTTCATTGCGTACATCTTAGGTTCACTTATTTTTAGATGTATGCTAGACTTATGGGTCTATACATACAAGCCATGAGGCTTCGTTCATAGTTCGTTTAAGTGATTCACATCTTTCTAAGATTATGTGGTACAAGACTTTTACATCTTGTATGTATGTCAAGATCTCGATTTCGATCTAAATAGGAAGCATTATTCTTGAATATTTAATTCACGTATGACTTATGTATCAATACGGAATTTGGGCAAGCGAACCCGTTTTCAAATCCCTTGGACGACACTTACATTTGTTTTTCATTTACTTTATTTGATCCATACGGCTTGGGGACCCAAGTTCGAGCCCCAAAGCCTTCATTTTATTTTCCCCTTAATTTCTCTTTTCATTTTTCGCTTAATAGAACTAAGAGGATGTGGGATCGAACCCCCACAACCTCATTTACTTTTTATTTTCATTACTTTTAATTTCTCTCCTTTGGTCGAGGGGTTGTGGGTTCGAACCCCCACAACCCCTTTTTAATTTCTTTTAATTTTCTCCTTGAATTTGTCTAGGAGGTCGTGGGTTCAAATCCCACGCCTCACATCCCTTTTCTTTCATTTCCTTTGACTCTCCTTCACTGCCTAGAGGTCGTGGGTTCGATTGCCACGCCTCACATTTCTTTTCTTTCATTTTCCTTACTCTCCTTCACTGCCTAGACGTCGTGGGTTCGATTCCCACGCCTCACATTTTTTTTCTTTTACTCTTCCTTAAATCTGATTGAGAGGTGGTGGGTTCGAATCCCACTCCTCTCATTTCTTTTTTTTTTCTTTTAAGTTACATTTTCCAGCTAATACCATGGTTCAAATTCCCTTCACCACATTTCTTTTTACTTCTTTTTTTCATGGTTTTTAACATGGTGAGGTCACGGGTTCAATCCTCCATGACCTCACCTATTTTAATTCATTTTTTTCAACATTTTGGTTCTTCAAAGTATGCCCATATGAATTCTCAAATATTATGCACATCATATTATAATCGGGATGAGTCAACCGGTCATGCCAAATGATAAAATAATTAGAACCAATAAACATTTTGTTTGAGTCCAGAGCCTAAAGGGTACAAAATATTAACAAAACTTCAAAAAAGCTATATAAAATTTTATATTAACCAAAACATCAAAATCGCTGGAACAACAGTGATTTACTCCACGGAAAAAAGCAAAATCGCTGCCACTGCAGCGATTTTGCAAAATGTGAATTTTTTTTTAAAAAAAATAGAAACCGCTACCTAGGCAGTGATTTTCGATTTTTTGTAATTCTTTTTTGGATCGCTGCCTAAGCAGCGATTTTCAAGTTTTTTTATAATTTTTTTTCTAAAATAAGGAAATCGCTTCCTAGGCAGCGATTTTATAAATAATTTTTTTTTAAAATATGGAAACTGCTGCCTAGGCAGCGATTTTATATAAAAGAAAAATTATAAAAAAAATTTGAAATTCAAATATATAGCTTATAAGAAAATATGCATTATTTTTTTAAAATTAAGAATAAGTAAGGTAACAAAAATATTTTCTTTCTAAAAAAAGATATTATATTGAATTTAAATTTAAATGATGTTTGAGTTCAAATAGAATTCTAAATTCAAATAATTAAATTTTTTTTAAAAAAAATTAAATCGCTGCCTAGGCAGCGATTTTCTTGAAAAAAAAAATTTATTTAAAAAAAAAAGAAATCGCTGCTAATGCAGCGATTTCCTTGATATATATATATAAATTTTGAAGATAATCACATGTCAACTTTTTAAAAAAAAGGTGACATGTAAAATTCATACAAAAATATTCAAACTTTTAAAAATAATTCATATGCATTTATAAAAAAAATTGTGTCAATTCACATGCAAATAGTGTCAAAGTCACATATTATATTTTTATTTTGTGATTGAATTGTAATTCACGCGTAAATAGTGTAATTTTTATTTTGTTATAAAGTGACTGAATTGTAATTCACATGCAAATAGTGTAATTTTTATTTTGTTATGAATTGATTGAATTGTAATTCACATGCAAATAGTGTAGTTTTTGTGTTACAATAAATTGATTGAATACAATTCACGTGTAAATAGTGTCAACTCAGAATGTTACACTTTTACTTTGTTATAAATTGATTGAATTTTTCATTCAAATTGCATTGTAGTTTTTCAATTTTCCAACATTCTTAAAAGTCTTTCTATTTTTCTAATTTTCTAAAGTTTTTAAAAGCCTTTTCTTTATAAGGTGAGTTTGAATTCATTTTATTTTTAATTTATTTAATTAATTTTATACTTTTATATGATATTGTTGATATATTCAATCTTTTGATACTTATATTAATGTTAATATTTCTTATTATTTTTTGTGTACAGATATGCATCCGTCAAATGTATACGTACATCCTGGTCTAGTAGAGAATGATGTATTAAAAATTCAAAATCATCACCGTTCTGAAGGAATTTGGAATGGTAGAATAAAAGAAGAGATGTCTTGCTTATATACGCGTCGTGGTGATATTGAATTTTGGCAACATATAAAATATCATCCATTACATTCTCGCATCAGTCAATATTTTATAAATTGTAGATTTAAAGGAATTCTTGATGTAGGATGTGTGTCGTATGACTCCGGATTAATTTCTGCTTTAATTGAAAGGTGGCGTCCAGAAACACATACTTTTCACATGCGAACTGGCGAGGCTACCATAACTTTACAAGATGTTGAAATTTTATTCGGAATGGTAGTAGATGGTAGTCCTATAATTTTAAATGGAGCTGATTCTTTAGGGATTATAGGTTGACAAGAAATGATATTTGAATTAACAGGATGGTTACCCGATACTAGTTGTTTTTCTGGTGTTAGTAGATTGTTAACATATAAATTGATTGATTATATTGAAGGTTTGGATGGTATTAATGATCACTCAACTGAGCATGAAGTGCAACAAAGATTTAGATGATATTTATTATTGTTATGTGGTGGATCAATATTTTCGAATAAATATAATAATAAGATTAATTTGGACATTTTGATTGACATGAGAAATTTAGATTTAATGTCAACTCAAGCATGAGGAGCAGCCGCATTATCATATTTGTATAATTGTTTATGCCGTGCATCAATGAAAAGAGCAAATGAAGTTTGTTGATTTCTCTCTTTAGTGCAGGTATACATATTATTTAATTAAATATTTTTTATATACTAGTAATATGCACTTTTAAATTTAAGTGCATTATAAGTAAC
This sequence comes from Solanum pennellii, assembly GCF_001406875.1. Classification (NCBI taxonomy): domain Eukaryota; kingdom Viridiplantae; phylum Streptophyta; class Magnoliopsida; order Solanales; family Solanaceae; genus Solanum; species Solanum pennellii. The sequence continues at coordinate 12,427,304 of NC_028641.1, read as the reverse complement.
GGTGAATTTATTTATTGTAGATTTGAGCATGGGAAAGAATTATTCCCCTACAACCATTGCCAAAGCCTCTAAGGACCAATCAACTTGAGGCTTCAATTGCGCTTGCACGTAATGAACGCGACGTAGAAATCATCAAAATGAGGCACAAACTATAATTGGTGTGATTAGGGATGTAGTAGATAATCTAACTGATGAACATGTATTTAATATTATTAGTATTTTAAACTATTCATATTATATTTTATTTTAAATAAAAATATGTTTGGTAGATCTTTAAACGAGGCACTTATGTTTCACTACCCAAGAAAATTACGTGAATAAAATGACATATATATAGATTCTTGTTAGGTCCTTAAAAGTAAAATATCTTATGACACAATGGTACAAAAAAATTATTTTGTAAGATTGTTCATTTTCACGTACATATTTTTTTATTTTTCTGCCAGTGTTGTTATTATAATTATCTTACTTAATTATTTTTTTATAGTTTATTTGGCAACCTTATTTGGAAGATGTTATTAATGGATTGCCTAAGTGGTGTCGGTCGGGACAACGTGCCTGGATGGCACAGGTGCCACTTATTTATGGAATTTATCGTGAGTGGCACATGGTTGATCGTGTTGTGTGACAGTTCGATTATTTACAACATGTTCTTGGACCGTGTACCCAATTTTAAGAATATCATTTTAAGCGTGATAAACGATCCAAAATAAAATAAGAAGATGTAGATGCATTTAACTACACACAATATTTATGGGAACAACGTCAAAATCGTATATTTCGACCTCCATTTGTAAGGTGATCAAATAGATTACTTTCGTTGGTACATGAGGCATACCCGCATGTTCATTGGAAATACACAACATGTTGTACAAAAAGGGTATCAACACATGGCAGGAAGACATGAGGCATTAGTATGTATATTATGTAAATTTTAAATTATTATGTCAATCTTTAATAAATTTTTTGTTATTAATATTTGTTTATTTTATTATAGGCTAGGGGTCATGAAATGCAGTATCGTCGAGCTCGGATGATTGAAAATGATGAAAAATAATCTAATGAAATGAGACAATATGTAGAGGAAGTCGCTCGTATTTCAATGGAGTCAATGAATGCGGCCTTCCAAGGAACGCGATTGACCTTTGATCCTGATTACAATCCTCCCACTCAATACGATGAACCATCACCAGTATAAGTATCTCGCCGATCACGACAAACAACACCGAGAGAGGGTGCACATCGAGGTAGAAGGACCGCTGGTGAAATAGTTGATTTTTCTGCAGGGTCCTCTAACACTAATGTGGCGACTCCCGAGCCTTATTATCCCACGTTTGATTTTTCTACAGGGTCCTCTAACACTAATTTTAATTTTTCTAGTCAGTAATCAGTTGGTTTTATAACTCCACAGGTTCCAATATCTGGTTTTGCGCAATTTAGTGGATCTTCATATGGTATCCAACATGGTATGCGTGAATTTCCTATACATAATTCTCCATTTGGTGGAAGATTAAATTTTTCGAATGTAAGTATAATAATTTTCATAGAATTTTTTTTACTTTTTATAATTTTTCATAATTTTATTTCATGTTTATTTGATTATATTGTATGGTATAGTATTATAGGTAACTGTGTCCGATAAATAAGATTTAATGCTGGGGATTCACAAAATTTAGTTCTTAATAGACAAAATCTACCTCGGAGAACATCTAGGCTACACAAATCAACTAGATATGGAACAGACAGTCACTATCCAAATGAGTAAGATTTTGAAAATGAAGATGTAGAAGATTCGGATTCAGAAGGATAATTTTTATGCACCTTTATTCTAAAAGGCCGAAAATTCGAATTTAGAAATGTGTAAATTTTGGTTGTTTGGTGCAAGTTTGAACAAAGTAATGAGATTCTTACGCAATGAGATTCTTACGCAATGAGATTCTTACGCAATGAAAGTTTACAGGATTTATATGTTCTTTATGTTATAGGTCAAATCAATACTTTTTATGTTAGGTCAAATCATTACTTTTTAATAGAGTTCAAATCAATAATATAGTAATAATATAAAGATATTATACTTACAATATTTAAAATGCAGCAAGAAAAATTAAATTCATGTCAACAAATAAATATAAAAGATATACCATAATATTAAAAACAAGACAATAAAAATACATTAACCTTAAAAACATAGACAAAATATTTAAAATCGAGTAGGACATCGTGCCTTTGTGTGACCTATCTCCTTACAAATACTACATTTTCTAGTCATGCGAGCCGGAGCTATATCCATATCATTCTTAAGTCGGCTTCTTACTTGCGTACCACTTGTCTGCAATTATTCAGTATTTGCAAGTTAATTAAAAGGAGCTGGTGGCCAATACATTTCATCACCCACTGGGTTAAATGTCTCAGTGTATGTTCGTTTGTAATATTTTATATTGTAGAATTTACTTACATAAGATTTTGGCTCAATTCTGCGAAGTCCACAAAATTTGATGGCATGCGAACAAGGCATATGATAATTTCTCCATTTTCCACAAGAACATTTCTTACCTTTTGCAATAACCTTGTGGACATTTCCACCTTTACCACCATGAGCAAAAGTAAGAATTTCAAAAACTCCATCACCTGTGTTGTAAGTCATCATATCTGTGTGCCCTTGAGCTCTTTGATAATAATCATTAAATTTTTTATATATCGCAAGAGGCCATGACATATTACTTTGATGTAATGCAATTGCAAGATTGTTTCTTTCGACAAAACGATCAACGAGAGCTTTGAACGTCATTCGAACCATGGCAGTCACAGAAAGCCCCCGAGCTTTTTTCAATAAACCATTATATGACTCAGACACATTTGTCGTCATGGCACCCCATCTACGACCACCATCCTTATACATTGTGCATTTTTCCAAAGAAAAATTAATTTAACCATTCATATGTTGTAGGAGACAATGTTTGATTTGTTGCATCTGTTGCACAAACTTTTTCTCCTGATGCTCAGTAGCAGCCAACCACATTAGTTTTTCGAGTTCACTATTTATAAATTTTTTATTAAATTTGTTTTTAAGTGTCGAACACAAAATCTATGATATGTGTTGGGTGGACTCAACCAATCATAAGATTGAACGCACTGCAAGATTCCTTGATGACGGTCAGAAATAAGACCAATTCCTTGTCGTTCACAAACTACATGTGTCCATAATAACTTGAGAAACCATGAACAAGACTCAAAACTCTCACGTGCAACCAAAACATATGCAAGTGGAAAAATATTTCCATTCGCATCAATTCCAACCGCAATTAACAGTTTGATATTATTCAAATCATAAAGATGTATGCCGTCGATAGAAATGACCGGCCTACAACTTTTGAAACCATCAATGCTCTGTTTAAAAGCCCAAAAAAGAAATTTAAAAATTTTCTCACATTGCATTGTTGTAGAATGATGCTCCCACTCAATAATAGTGCCTGGATTGAATAATTGTAGTGCAGCCATGTATCGAGGTAATGCCTTAAATGAACTTTTAAAATCACCATAAACCATTCGAAATGCTTTTCTTCGACCTTTTTGTGCTTTTCTATAGCTAGGAGTATAGTGATGCTTTCCTTTGATAATTTCACGGATCATCTTAATATTTATGTCTGGATTTTGCATGACATATGGTATTAATGAAGTGGCAATCATGTTATCATTCAAATTGAAATGATCCTCCTTATAGTTATTTGTAAGACAAGTATGTGGTTCAATCATTTTTCCTGTCTTCCACATACCGCTCTCTAAACCGAATCATCCAGTCACACCCTAACTCATGATGCTTGCAAATAACTTTCCAACTTTTACTCTTGGATTGATCAAAAAGAAATTCTTTTTTAATAGCAAGACTATATGCTCTTACTGCAGATTTCATTTGCATCTTATTCATAAATAACATACCTAGTTGCATATACAAATTAAATTAATCAACATGAAATAAATAAATAAAGGAATAAATAAATAAACAACTACAAAATATTTAGTTTTCAACAATCGAACCTGACTGGATATGTTTAGGATTGTTTGAATTCCAAAGTGCCGTTCGAATGGAACCGTCATCTCTCGTGTAGATAAAATCTTCTGCATTTTGTTCAGTTTGATCTAAGTATGGAATCGATGTAGAATGATAATTAATACTTTGATCTTCAACGGACGCATTAGGTGCATTATCCACATTATCATCATCATCGTCATACATATCATCACTGTCTGTTAACTCATGCTCGGAAGGTTCATCATTGTGCAACTCACCAACTCGTTCATCACCCATAACATTATTATTTACAATTTGTGTACAATAATTCACTGCATTTTGAATTTGATCATACCTATAAAAATAAT
>NC_028641.1:12419400-12422297 GCF_001406875.1 Solanum pennellii | reverse complement strand
TATATATATATATTGTTGTTTATGAAATCACTACGTGAAAAGCAATATTTAAAAATACTAAAAAAAAAACTAAAATCGCTACACTAACAGCGATTTAATATTTAAAAATAATAATAATTTAAATAAAAGTGCTGCCACCATTTGATTAACTTTTAAAAAAATGAAAAACGCTGCTAGAGCAGCGATTTTATTAAATTTTTTTAAAAAAATTGAAAAATCGCTGCATGTGCAGCGACTTCATTTATTTTTTAAAAAATAATAATAAAAATCGCTGACTTGGAATCGACTTTCTTTTTTTAAAAAAATTTTTAGAAAATCAATACCTAGGCAGCGATTTAAATTTTTTTGCAGTGATTTTCATATTTTAAAATATATATATATATATTTTTTAAATCGCTGTCTAGGCAGCGATTTAAAAAAAAAAATTTTAAAAATTGTTTTTTGAAAATCGCTGCCTAGGCAGCAATTTCCATAATTTTTAAAAAAGAAAATCGCTGTCTTTCTAAAAAAAACGCTGCCTAGGTAGCGATTTTAATTTTTTTTAAAAAAAATCACATTTTGCAAAATCGCTGTAGTGGCAGCGATTTTACTTTTTCGGTGGAGTAAATCGCTGTTGTTCCAACGACTTTGCCATTTTGGTTAATATAAAATTTTATGTACCGTTTTGAAATTTTTGTTAATATTTTATACCCTTTAGGCTCTGGACTCCATTTTGTTTACTACGACATATGATTCAACTGAACCTATATTTGTATGGTACAACCCAGAAGAAAGTGTAGGCAATTTTTTATGTACAATATTCTTTTCCGTACTTATCGTAGTAATATAAAGCTATGCCACCATTCCTTCATTTGTAGTCTCAACATGATAGCCATTTTGGCAAATAACCTTGAAACTTAACAAGTTCCTTTGAGACTTACTATAGTACAATGCATTTTTAATTTCCAATAATGTTCCTCCACGTAGTAATAAAGCATCTCTTCCTGAGCCCCCAATCAACTTTGTACTACCGAATGTTGTATTAACATATGCCTTTCTCATAATCAAAGAAGAGAAATATTTCTTTTCTGTTAGTATTGTATGAGTTGGGCCTTTGTCCAGAAAACACACATTTTCACTACTCATCTTGAATCGAACTGAATACTAGAAAATTTTATTTATCGTCATAAAAATAAATATACAAAATAAGAAATACAAAACTTAACAAAAGAAAATTTAAGTACGCTAACTTTAAGTAAGACATTACGTACACAAAACAACATTATTCATTTTATCATTTTCAAGTTCAATTATCAATCTTCAATTGCAATCCCCAAAGAAGTCTTCAGCTTCCAGATGATTAATATCATCGAGCCCATCAAAAGCATCATCTTTCAATGCTAAATTAGCCTCAATATTCTCATCGCATTTTTGAGAAGACCTTGCCTGAGCATCATCTTTAAGATTCAAATGTAACTCTACTCGAGCATTAGAAGAGGAGACACCACCTTTATTTCTTTCCCTTTTTAAGGAATTATGATACAACCTGACAAAATACTAAGATGCCCGATATTCGTGTTTTCAATGATCTTTAAGATCACACCGATGACAATGATCACTCTTTCCTTTAAAAGAATTATTTTGAGAACCCATATTATTCTCCCTTTTGTAATGATTACCACATCAACGATTATTATATTGTCTTTTGCCTTTTCCACGGCCACACACATTTTCATGACTCCGAATTAATTTATATTATTTCAGACTAACCGTGTGCTTCTACCTCATGTACTTCCGATAATGGAACACTTCCAGTGGAACCACCTTCATGATTTCTCATTAAAAGTTCATTATGTTGCTCAACCACCAGAAGGCATGAGATCAATTTACATTATTTCTAAATACTCTTTTCACAGTATTGTTGTTTTAATATCATAGAGAAAAGACATAAAGTTACCACTGAAGTTGTCCCGGACTTAAAAAAGACATCTTAATTTTACAACCGTCCTATTACCCCACTAAACAATTTTGAACAGATATAATTACATCATTTTTCGTCCATCTGACATAGAGAGTGGTGTGCACTCTCTCAAAGAGAGTGAGCACCCTAAAATAACTAATATAATTTTTTTTACAAGTATTTATTATAAAATATATTTTCTTATTTTTCTTATTGTTTTAAATTTTTTTCCTTTTTATTTTTTCTCTTTCTTTCTTCTTTCTTTCAAAAATTGATTTTCATCTCCATTCATTGAAGCTCCTTACTTCCAATGCCACTATTTTTACCACTGTTTCACCTTCTTCTTTTTTTATTACTATTAGTTTTACTCTCTTTAGTTTTAAAATTTTATCTAAATATTTTCTTACATTTCGAACAATTCGAAAAACTCATTAGATTTGAAGATGATTAGGAAGTATCATATAGTTTTTTAATTCGATTTCAATTAATTTCTTTCAATTTTTGAGAAATTAATTGATTCTTTTATAATTATCATTTCTAATTTTGAATGTATATAAAAATGAGTAGTTGATAATACCTTAAAAATTTTAAATTTTCTTTAAAAAATTATTAATTTATTATCAATAATTCAATTAATTTTAAATAATAGTATGAATTTTATAAAGAATTTGACCGAAGAAGAAGAAGAAGAAAAGAAAGAAAAAAAATAGAAGTGATTTCAATTTGACATGAAAAGTTGGGAGGTGAAGAAAAAAAAATGAAGAGATGAAAGTCTGAGGTGGAAGATTGTAACGACCTGTATAGTCGTTTTGAGCAGCAGATTTTATTTCTGGAAAAACTGTGTGAGTCGACGGAACCCACGACGGACCGTCATGGGCACGACGGGCCGTCGAGGGTGTCTCGTTCCAAAAGACTTAGACTTCTGAAATTTGGGTACTGAAATCGACTCTCTGAACTT
>NC_028641.1:12409385-12414148 GCF_001406875.1 Solanum pennellii | reverse complement strand
CGCAACTCTAGCCAGTCTTCATTACACCGGATTTCAGGGTGAGCTAATGCTTCTAGCTTGGACTGGATCTTCTTCCTCATGTCTTGATGCCTTGAAGTTCCGGCATGGACTAGCTTTTGTTTATTTTAGCTTCTTAGAATACTCTTAGTTTAGTAATTTGATCATAGATGTTCTTGTGGTGATGACTTCCAGATTTTGGGGAATAATAGATGTTGAATTTTAGAAGTTATTGAATTGGTTTTTAATTAATGAGTTTAAGTCTTCCGCATTACTTTCTGTTGATATTATATTGAAATGTTAGGGTTTAGATTGGTTGGTTCGCTCACATAGGAGGGTAAGTGTGGGTGCCAGTCGCGGGTCGGTTTTGGGTCGTGACACGTAATAATAAAATTGAAAAGCAATACATACTAATATTTCAACAAACAACTCGATACAAAATTATAGTCATTTTTATTTGTTTTAATTATCAAAAAATAATTATACGAATAATAAATAGTGAATATTTTAACTCTTGAGGAGTTAGAAAACTCATTAAATGTATAATTATTTAGAGAAAATCACAATTTAAATAGTGACAAAAAAAGGCAATGAATGGGAGAAAAAGAAGAAGTAGGACTTTTAGTATATAAGAGTTTCTGCTATTGTTTGTTTTTATATCATATTGAAATTATTTATAATTTTTTTTAGCTTCACACAAATTAAAAAGGTTTATCTTTATTTACTCAATATATTTCATTAAAATAATACTTCAATTCATTTTAGTGTGTATTTATATGTTTTGTTGTGGTCATTTTATTTAATTACTAAAAAATTAGAAAAGAAAAAAATATATTTTATTGTTTTAGTACAAAACATTAAAAATCTCGAGTTTTAATAAATAATACATACTCCCTCTATTTTAAAATAAGTGAAATTGTTGAGCGTTTTTTCATAGTTCAAAATAAGTGAATTGTTTCAAGTTTAAGAGAGATGTTGAAAAATTCTTCCATTTTTGCTCTCATTTACAATGTTAAATAATTATAAAAGAAATGAATTTCTAAATACAGAATATGTACATAACGTCATCAGGAAAATAAATCATTTATTTTTTAAACTTATTTAGAACGCTCATTTATGAAATAGATAAATGACTTAATTTTGAATAAATTTAATATATGATGTAAATAAAGAAAAATGGAAAGAAGTCTTAAAACAATGGATAAAGAATGAAGTAAAAAGGAATTGAGAAGACATGTTTATTTAGCAAAAAATATAAATAGATAAAAAGAATTGTAAGTCGTGAGATGAATCAACCCGCTAATAAAAAGAACATAAGAACATAGTAGTATTTCCTTATTTTAAAACAAAATTAGAGTATTTCTTGTTACCAAAAGTTTACAACCACAAATAAATAAAAAAACATATGCTTCCATGAAAATGTTCTACGTACAAATCTTGAATAGTTGATGTGCAAATGATAGACTAAAATTTAAATCAATGATATCTTGAGAAAACTAAATATAGAGGTAATGAATAGAATCGTAGAAAGGAGTTGAGGAGATATGTCGTTTAAGTAGAAAAAGTGAATAAACACCGTTTTTTCTAATTTATGAGATATAATTAGTTGTAATAAACATTATAATTTTTTTTTGTTATCTAACAAATTAATTAATGAAGAGAGTAAACTCATTTTTTCAATTTCATAATCAACTTAAACAAATATCAATTTGCTCTGTAACATAAGAAAATATGTTCATTGTAATTTGATATTGGCAGAAAAAACTTGGTTCATTCTGAAAATTTTCATTTAATTAGAGGAATTAAATGTTTTGTGAAATTTGAGTCCCACAATCATATATATATACTTATTTTACACAAGTGTTAACAAATACGAAACAAAAACTTAATGGATGGGATCTCATCTCCTCTTTAGTCAATATAAAATCCACAAAAGAAAGAAATGTGTTATATCATCTAAATTAAAATGAAAAAAAGCGGATAAAGCAAAACAAAAGATGATGAAATATTCTTGATCGAGAAACTATGTCATATTAAAATGTTACATACATTATATATATCGATATAGAATATGGATTATATATCCAAAAGACAAAAGTTTATATAATGAAAAGATCAAAAGTTTTCTTTAGGCAACAAAATAATCCGTGGAAGATCATGTTGCCCTTGATACAAAAAGTATGCTTTGTAATATAATCTTGTTCTTGAAGGGTACATATCTTGATGGATAAATAATTAATTGAAAATTATGTAAGCAACAATAAGGGCATCTATACATTTGAAAATAATTAAAACTTCTAATTTTTCAAATTTTATTCTGACCAACTCTTGATGAATCTCCCACCGTCATTAAACTTTCTTCTTCATTTTGATGACTAGTAGCAAATTAATTTGATCGTCTCTTTTGACGAATATCTTACACCACCTTTAAACTTTCTTTTTTCATTTTGATAAACTTTTGCTTGGCTATTGTAACACAAGAAAAAATTCTAAAAAATATATCTATAATCTTCGTAAAAGCTGAAAAAACAAAATAAAATTATTAATAATATGAAGTTGGAGAAAATAAAAATGGACATGCAATAACACCATAGGATGTTTGTAATTTATAGATGAAAAATAAGTAGAAGGAAGTTGAGAAGACGTCTTATTTATTTAGAAAATTCAAATAGATGGAGGTCTAATTTAATTAGAAAATTATATGTAATGAATATGATTGTATTTATTAATTTTTTAATACTTGATTAATGAAAAACATTAATGAAAAAAACTCAAACAAGGGAGAAAAAATATAAATAGTTTTCTAGGTCATTGAGAGGTGCCACATCATCTTGTTTATATCTAGCTTTATTATATATACTAGTGAAACTATTCGCGCGACTATATAGAATAATTATAAGATAATAATATGAAATATGTAATATTTATGTTAGTATCGTATATATAGATAATATTAATATTTCTCGTCTTCTGTGATATCATAGACTTTTTTAAACATATAAAATATATTTATTTATTTTGTATTTGTATATATTTGAACAAAATATTCACCGTGGTGAAGTAAATGGAATAAGAGATAATATATTGAAATAATAATACATTGTATTAGGTTGAAAATATTTTATGTGTTTTAGTTTCTCTATCTTTTGTAGGAGTACTAATATTTTGTTCAAACTCTGATTTCGTCAAAATAAAATTAATTTTTTTAATTTTATTATTACATTTGTTTATTATAATTTTTTAGGCATTAATTAAATATTTATAAGACTTACGAAAAAATCAAACATATAAAAGTTATGAATAATATTTAATATCAAACGTTACAAGTAAGATGAAGAGACATGAGTTATAAATAATTCAAATGTATAATTTTATTAGACAATAAATGTATTACCAATTATATATTAATTTAATCAATAAAATAAATAAATAAAAATATGGGGTGAAAATACAAAAAATAAACAGAGAACATATAATAATTGGTGACTACATAAAAGTAATAAATACATTTCAAAGCAAAAAGAACGGTGACAGATTGTTACATACGCAAAAAATGACATCATGAAAATAATATTTTATTTTTCAATTACTTTTCTAATTATAATAAAAATGAAACTAATCATCATAACTTTTGTTGTTATTCTTAAAATGAAATATTTATATTAATTTTTTCATAACAAAGAGAAAGTAGAATACTAAAGGATCAAATGATTAACATTGACATATAATACATTTAGCTAAATTATTTATATAAATCAAAATTTAAAAAACTCTAGCAAAAGTAACTAAGTTGCTAATACATTTTAAAGTGAAAAAATAATCTCTAGTTATGCTTCATTTTTTTTTCTTCTACCATATTTCTTTGCAAAGAGATCCGCGATCATGTTCTGATCCGTATGTCAAACTCTTCATTATATGCAACCAACTGAATAAAAAAAATCAGAGACCAATTAAAAATAATTATGTCAAAAGAAAGAACGAAATATAAACTATATTTAATATATTTGAATATTATCTTTTCAATAGTACTAACAATACTAAATAATAATTATTTCTTGAAATCTAACAAATATTATAATCAAACTATATTATATCTGAAAAACTAACTATTAGAAAGAGCAATTACATACGGACAACACATTGTTAAGAATTACAGAGATTTTTTTAATCACAATTACTTGATAAATTATAATACAAACATAACAAAAAAATATATTAAGAAAGCATGTCTAAGTACATAAAAATAAAAAGAAAGACTTTAGAATGAAATATATCTTACCCTCGTATACTTTTTTTTGGTTACATGTATTTAATTCACAAACAAGTATGATGAAGAAGAGAAATTATAACTTTATGTGTGAATCTCCATGAAAATAAATATGAGTTTATATAGACAAAATAAAGGAAATGAAAAAATAGGGACTTGAGAATGATATATTTATTAACTTCATGTACTTTTTTTTTGTTACATGTTAGTTCCATTCACAAACCAAATACGAATTTATATAGACAAAAATAGAGAAAATAAAAAATAAGAATTTGCAATGAAATATTTCTTACCTCCATGTACTTCTTTTTTTGTTACAAACCAAACCTATATGATAAAAAGAGAAAGGATAATTATAAAAAGAGAAAGGATAATTGTGAATGTGAATCTTCATGAAACTAATAAGAATTTACAGGCAAAATATGAATACCATAAAACATCATAAACTTACAAATTTAATTTGGAGGTTATGGACATAAAAATTATGAGAGTTATGAAT
>NC_028641.1:12398286-12399385 GCF_001406875.1 Solanum pennellii | reverse complement strand
AAATGGAGAAAAAGCAAATGGACAATTACTCAGTTGGCAAAGCAGACACCTACAGCAGCAGCTCCGACTAGTAGATGATAACTCTATGGCGTTGGAGAATTTTAGGGGGCAATGATCGGTGGGAGGTAATATGGAAGTTGAAAAGAGAGGGAAGTGGGAAGAATAATGAAGTAATGGGGTGAAATGAGGGGTTGGGCGGTTTAAACGGTCTGATTTTGAAAAAGGGTCCAGCTGGGTCGGGTCGGGTATAACTCATTAATCACGCGACGGTTCCCCGACGACGGTCCGTCGCAGTTGTGACGACACGTCGTGTGTGCCCTAGTTTCAAAATAACAGAAAAAACGTACCTGGTACGACGGATGCATACGACGGTCCGTCGCAAGCGCAATTGTCCGTCTCTGTATCCGTCAGTGACTGCTGCAGAGTAATTTTCTGCAGAATGTCCTGGTGATGTGCCTGCAAATTTAAAAAACCATTAGTAGACGAATGCTACCATTACTAAAAAGACTACAGGTATTGGGTTGCCTCCCAACAAGCGCCTGATTTAATGTCGCGGCACGACTGGGACCCTTGATTACTCAGACTTCATCAAGATGGTATGCCTCTATCACTTCATTCCCCGATGCTTTATGCTTAAAATAGAGTTTTATTCTATCTCTATTCCTCTTAAACCGCACTCCCTCCTTGGCTTTTAACTCAACTGCTCCATGAGGGAATACTTGGGTAATCAGGTAAGGGCCAGTCCATTTGGACTTGAGCTTGCCCGGAAGACAAGGCACCCCAGAACTGTCTACAAGCACCAAATCCCCAACCATAAACTCTTGTTTTGCATTTTTCTGTTTAGTCTCCTTCTTCATATTTTCTTTGTGGGATATGGTAGATACCGATTGGAGCTCACCACTCTGCCTCATGGTCCTACAAATGTTGAAGGTCGCTTCTTCATTATTCAACCGAAATGTCATCTGTTCCTTCTCCATATCAACTAATGCTCTACCTGTAGCAAGGAATGGCGTCCCAAGGATAACAGGCACTTCAAAATCGACCTCGCAATCAAGAATAACAAAATCAGCCGGAAAGATGAATGACTCCACTTTTACTA
>NC_028641.1:12370130-12396132 GCF_001406875.1 Solanum pennellii | reverse complement strand
TCCCAAGTGAAGATTGAGTTGTATGGGAGCTCAGTGAACCAAATAGCAGCCTCTCCCGTCAGACCTATTACATCTAGATCCAAATCAGGCCTCCCTACACAACTTTTGCACACTGCCCTTACCTTAGCTATATGGGCATGTGGATCCTCAGAAGGTAGCCCTGAAAACAAACCTCTGGCAGTGAGCATTTGCATCAGACTACTAGTTACCACAAAAGTGTGGCCTGTGGGTAGAGGAGGCAAAACCAGTGGCCCATCCGAATCTGCTATGTTATCATAGCCTCTGTAGTATGCTTGGGGCCGTGGAACGGGATTTTGTCCCCTCTGTTGATGTTCACCCGAAGCATCGGGTAACATCTGACCATGAACATCAACCAGAGCTGGGATGTTCTGCTTCAGATCCTCATCATTTATTCCCAAGTTTCGATTCATATTGCACAGTGTACGCTCTAACTCGTGATTGTAGGGAAACAAGGGTACTCTTCCTCTCCGTGTATTTGGCATACAAGGAGGATAATTCTAAAAAAATAAAAACAATAAAACAAAGTAAAATCAAGAAAATATCAACTAAACTATAGTAATAAGTTCAAGTTTATCTAAAAGCTATAATCCCCGGCAGCGGCGCCAAAATTTGATACGCTCAAACTTACTTCTCAAATAAGAAGTAAAGCGGTCGTGTCAAGTAAATAACCCAACTAGTGAGGTTGGGATCGTTCCCACGAGGAAAATAGTCTAGACTTAACTCCAACTTGTTATTACTATTGTTTGGTCAATGACTTCCTCATCTTCCTTCATCAGCTGCACTACGCTGCCACCTACGGACCGTCACAAGCACGACAGACTGTCATAAGCTCCGTAGGTGGTCTCTTCTGCATCTCTTCGCTCAAAATCTCCGCATTCAGCTTTGGACAGATTTCCTGCAAAACAAAGAGAAACTTATATAAAAATTAGCACAAAGAGACTTTCGGACACACTAAACTTAAGGAAAAAGTATCAATTATACCGTGAAACCACGGTATATCACTATTTGATCAAAAAGGTGAATAAATATGCATATCCTTATTTCTTATCTTAACTTATATTTATTGTATGGTAAAGCATGTTAAATGTTAATTAGAAACGAAACAACATATGCTTTATTTATGATCAAGTGCGGTTTGATTACGCCAAAATAGGCGAGATGTCTTTGATAATATAACAAGAGAGATGAATCAAGAAAGTTGTATTGAAAAGGATACCTCTAATTTTAAAAGACATAACTTGCGCACAAGAACTATAGAGGATCCTAGAGATATTAGTGCTCCATTTCCGTATTACAACCTAGAATTTTTAACCGGAACGGATTTGTGTAGCCATAAATTTCGGGGAATAACAACACTAGAAGAAATTCTAGTATATTTGTGAGTTAAAATTACCTCTTTCATGAATTTATTGCATGAACTTCATGAATTTTACATGACCTATTTATTTTATGCATTTTCTTCGTCTAATGGTCTTTTAATAGTACAGCTCTACCTTTTATTTTCTTCGTTAAAGACTGTTTTGCTCAAAATGTTAATTTTTCCACATTTGTGGGAGAATGGAACTTTTAAATGATTAAATATAGAAGAACTACTATGTTATTAAAGAGTTAAAGAAGATGTATAGTCTTGTTCTGCCATTGTCGGTCACTCGGCTCAAATTGGAGTTTGGCAAATATATGCATCAAGAAATTTATGTTTTGGACAAAAAAAAAAAAAACCCAAAATATTTCTCATGGAAGCATGAATTGAAGTGTGTGTGAAGAGACACGTCTCTTCAGTCAAGGGTGTGCACTAGAGGTGTTAACTGCACTTGAACATGTGTCACCGCACAGATACAACACAACCTAAAAAATGTAACTGTACAAACTTTTATGATGCGACAAAGAGCCTTCTGATGTTTACTACTAGGATTATAAGTATATCTACTTGATATACTAACAACATAAGTTATATCAGGTAAAGTTCACCATAAGCATTACAGTCCCAATTATTTTAGCATATTTCGTTTCAGAAACACTAGAATCTTTATTCTATTACAATTGCGTGCTAGGATCATAAGGAGACCTCCCTAAACTACATCAAAATAAATAATTTTTTTAAACTTAATTTTAGTGTAATGAGGCTGACACAAAGAGAAATCATCAATATTTCTTTCAATTTTGATTCCTAAAATTACATCTACTTCATACTTATTTTCCATTCCAAACTTAGTAGACAAAAAGTTATTAGTTTCATCAATAACATTCATTTATTGGACAAAAATTAACAAGTGATCTACATATAATCACGTAATTTGAACCTAACATTTTAGAATAATCATAGGTATAAGATTAATTGACAAGAAAATCACTATCCACTAATGTGATATTAGACTTTTCATACCTCTGCTTGGGTGTCTATTTTAGCCTATACAAGGGCTTACTCAACTTGAATAATTTATTATCTTCTCCTGGAACCACAAAACCTTTGGGTTGAGTTAAATATATCTATTTGTCTAAGTCACCATTTAAAATATTGTTTTGACATCCATTTTATCACTAAATTATGAAAAGTGAAAAACACAATAAGACTCCTAACGGTCATTATTTTTGTCACAAGAGAATAAATATCAAAATAATCAACACCTTTCTTTTGGTTATAACTTCTCATCAAACTTCTAGCCTTATATTTATCAATTGTATCTTCGGGTCTCAATTTCTTCCTAAATGTCTACTTGCTACATATGAATTTAAAAGCTTTAGGCAAATCATACATGTCAGAAGTGTTATTCGAAACTATATAGTTTAATTCATTTTTAATACCTTCTTTTTAAAATATCACATATATTGATCTCTTACTATAGAGTTCAATTCATTTTTAATATCTTCTTTTCAAAATATCACATATGGTGCTATCTCTTAACATATAGTTAATGAATGTAATGAATTTCTAAGACTCAGTGGGGGAGTTATGCTTACCACCGAGAAAATTTGAAGAAGGGGTGGATACACTTTGTGAGCAAAGATGTCGTATCCAATGTACCTTCGAAGATGAGTACTCTTCGTGACTTGAGATGTAGTACTGAGAAGCAATCTCCTTATCCCTTAACTATGTGCCCGCATATGTTTATCTTTTGAATATCCAAGTAAAGTCTAAGATAATGACCCTACTTTAGGCAAGTGGGGATCCATCATCCGGTAGCGGTTAATACCGGGATTCCATGTCTAGATTGCATGGTCTATGTCGGTTAAAGCTAGCCCCCACAAACGAATGTAATGAATTAACTCTTTTTAAGGGTTTACTACTTAGGGTAGGTGGTGGAATGAGACGCTATTTATCCTTCTCACAAGTAGACATTTGAAGGATGTTTTGGTGTGTCCTTGTATGAAAATGTATGAATGGTTTACTATATAATGTTAATGAGGTAAGTTGACTTTATGTCTAATGTTAATGAAGCATGTTGGTCTTATGACTAAAATGATGAAAGCTATGTAAAATATGAATGTGATGTGCCTAGTCTGTGGTGATTCTCAAGGGGCACTAAGGTGGGAGTAGTAGTATGGGATGCTACTTCCACATTGCACTAAGTGAAACTTGGGGATTGTCTTGGAGGATGGTCTTTATGTGAAGTTACTAGAGACATGTATGTTTCCTCTAGTGTTTTTCGTAATGACTGTTGACATGTTAAATTTAAATGGAGCATGCTTATCTTTGGTAGTCTTAAGGATACTTAGGTGTGTAATGAAGAGGTTGTATGGGCGGTCTCTTTATGTCTTACCTAGGTGAGTCTTAGGGTAACTTTGGATAGGAATGTCTAAATAATAAAAATGGATTACTTGATGAATGTGACTAAATGTTGAGGTTAAGGAAATTTTAGTTGTATATGGAATGATGCTTTGTAAACTTGATTCATGAAGGTTTTACTAAAATAGCATGAAAATTATGTTTCAACTACAATGTCCTTTTTAGCATGTTTTTGCATATTACCATACATAGTACAATGTTTGTACTAACTCCATATTCTTCTATATTTCTATAAGTATAAATAGAAGACAAATGAAGGTTCTTAGAAGGTGAAGCTTGAGAAGTTTATTCTCTCAAGATTTATATGTCCTCATATGTTTGAGGACATGAACTATGTTTCTTTTAGTTTCTTTCATTTAATACATTGTTTAAGACTTAGTATGTTTATTTTAATGTAAAGGGTCGTGACCCTATGATATTAAGACGTGTCTAACATGGCTTGAGATGCATTTTGTCATTTTTTTATATTCTTTTATTATGAATCATTGAACCTCCTAAGCAAACAAAGGTGGAAGAGAGGTTGAAAAAACACAAATGAACAAAGAGAGATGACAAAATTGTTCTATCTCTATTTATTATTAAGAACCCACAACTAACTTAGTTGATTAGATAGGATGGATTTTTATATTATTTTAGGCGTAGACTAGTTGTATGCTTGTTATGCCTCATGCGATTATAGAACCCAAATAGTCAAGTTTTAATTTCTTAGTGGTCTAGCCTTTGAGTGGAAACGTAGTCTAGAAGTGCCTAAGGTTTGACATTTTTATACCTTAAGGCTAGAGAGTTCAGTCTCCAAGGGATGAAATTTTGTAGTCTCTCTTTGTTCATTTGTGCTTTTTCTACCTTTCTTCCTCTTAAGTTTGTTTAGGAGGTTCAATGGTTCACTACAAAACAAATTTATAAAAATAACCAAATTAATCTCAATTCATTCTCATACACAACCAATATCACAGTACATATTCGAAAAAAAGGACTGAATGCCAATCACATACCGAAAGTAGTAATTTGTTCAGTGTCAATTCCTAACTATTGTTGTGGTTTCACAAAAGATTGGACACAGTTTTGTCACAACAAGATGCTAGCATAGATGTAGAGAATAGGATTATTAGACAATGATTATAATACATGTTCTGCATTTAGGCTAGCATCTTATTGTGAGAAAATCTTTTCCCTATCTTTTTGCAATCATAAAGAGAGTTCAAGATTGATACTGAAGATCCTAGTTACTATTTGTGGCATATGCTAAGTGTTCCAGTCATTTTTTTTAATATACTTCTTGGGTAGAAGAACGGAACTAAGGTGGATTTTTTCTTATTTGTAAATCTACTTTCTAGTGAATGGTTGAACCTCCTAAATAGACTGAGGAGGAAGTGAGGTATAAAAAGCATAAATGAAAACAAAATCCAGAGCGAAGTTGTTAATAAAACTAGTAGGCAAAGGTAATGTTCAAAATTGAGGTGGATGTTCATGGAAAGTTCATTGTTGTCATCCAAAGACTTGGTGAAGAAGGAAACTTTACCACAAAAATTTATAGCAATTTCCTTTGATATTGTCAATCCCTGAGATTTATGGGCATATAGATATAATCTAGCTAATAATTCTAGGCTGAAATGCGAAATTGGGACATTGATCTCTCTTGAATTATCTTTAGTCATTGTGTGCACACGTTATGTATTTCAAAAATAAAGGTATCATGTATGGTGCAACCTGTCTTAGTTTATCTCTTTTGGGTATAGTATCAAAGAAACCTAGCTTATTCCGGTTTCAACAACTCACACTTGATGATACCCAAGCCGAATATTATTATTAGGGTGAACCCATCGGTGTCCCGTTAAAGTTGGCATGAAATATCACATATACACTTTAATTATTCTATGTTCATTTTGAACACATGTAATAGTCATTTACTGTGTCATTTCGACGCTTTATTTATATTCCCAGATCCAACTAAAGCGTATGTTGACTAATGCTTTTGCTAGAAAAATAGACAAATCTTTAAGTGACAAGTGGACTTTTTTCTCAAAAGAAAAAAAAACACTTCTAATTCCTTTTTTTCTCCGGGTCTGTAATCCCATGCCCTAGACTCCATTTCTTCGTCTTCTTCTTTTTTAACTCCACAAAGAACGCATAATCTTTCACTAATCTCAGTAGTTTCATTCTTCTTATTTTGTGCTTATTTTTTTCTTCTCAGTAATTTCACTGCAATTATTTTTTTAAAAATAAATTCTTCTCATGCATTTTCTATGTTTAATCTCTTCTATCCCTACCCATTTCCTCCATCTTTATTTTCTTTTCTATTATGTATTTTTTTCTTTTACGAAAACACATTATAATGTAGTAGGAGATACAAATAAAAGAACTAACTTTTTAGAAATATTTATTTCCATTGTAGTCGGAGAGGATCCGATAATTATCAATTAAATAATTTCATTATTTATGTCTCCTCTAGTGGATATAGTGCAAAAGATGTGGAAAAAATATTTTTTTGTGTATTTTATATTTGTATTGAATGATGGATAAAAAATTAAATTAGATTTTCAGGGAATAACCAAAAGACTAAGTAGTATACATGCCCAACTAAAATAATATACTTTCTCAAAATTTGGTTGATGATGAGGGATGGTCTATGGTTGCAGAGAAAATAAGCGAGCGGGAAGGAGTAAAAAAAATAGTCAATGGAGAGTGGTGAAAGATTGCAGAGAGAAACAATGAGGAAGAAGAAGAAAGCGAAAAAAGTTCACCGAAAAGGCTTCTCAAACGCGCATAAAATACATGTTACACAATTACAATTTTGAGTCAGCAAAAAGTGTCTAAATGACAATGTGCAGCCCTACATAAGGTTTTTAAAAAGAACAAAGTTTAATCAAAGTGTCAAAGTGAAATTTTGTGCCAAATTTATGAAGTCACCGATTGGTTTCCCCTTATTTTTATACTGATTAACATTTTGCATACTTTGTGATGTAGTTGATATATTCTTAAGATGATAAAGGACATGAAATTTTGTTCACCTTTTGGGTCAACCAATAACCCTAAGGAGAAACTTCCTGCTCTTGATGTTCCCAAACCTAAGCAGTTGAATTGCATTCGTAAGATTGTAGCTGATGAAATTGTATAAAAGGAAATTGGTGATGTCAGCACACATGGGCTCTCTAGCAACATATATCCCATAAAAATAGTAGAGCTAGTGTTCACAAATGCATCACCAATTTCATGTCATGTAATTTCATTAGCTACAATCTTATTGATGCAATTGTCACACCGTGTACCACTAATGTTTGGGAACTTAAACGGGAGGAAGTTTGTCCTTGTGTTTACTGTTTGATCCAAAAGGTGAATAAATATGGATATAATTATTTCTTATCTAAACAATATATTGATTGTATCATAAAGCATGTTAAATGTTAATTAGAAACAAAATAACATATTATTTGTTTATAATCAAGTGTGGGTTGATGACGCTAGAATAGGCCGGGATGTCTTTGAGAGTATACAAAACAGAGATGAATCAAGAAAGTATTATTAAAAAGAATACCTTTAATTTTTAAAGACATATCTTGCGCACATGAACTAAAGATGATCCTAGAGATATTAGTGCCCTAGTTCTGTATTACAACCTAGAATTTTAGTCGGAACGGATTTGTGTGGCCATAAATTTCGGAGAATAACAACACTAGAAGAAATTCTAATATATTTGTGAGGTAAATTACCCCATTCATGAATTTTTTGCATGAACTTAATGAATTTGACATGAAAATTACCTATTTATTTTATGCATTTCCTTCGCCTAATGGTCTTATTAATAGTACTACTCTACATTTTATTTTCTTCGGTAAAGACTGTTTTGCTCCAAATGTTAATTTTTTCCACATTGGTGGGAGAAAAGAACTTTTAAATGATTAAATATAGAAGAAATTCTGTGTTGTATACGGGGTTAAGAAGATTCCAACTCTTGTTTTACCGTTGTCGGTCATTCGACTCAAGTTGGACTTTAGCAAATATATCCTTTGAGAAATTTTTGTTTTGGACAAAAAAGTACACCCAAAATATTTCTCGTGGCTGCATGAATTGAAGTGCGTACAACACATTAATGCACGGTGAAGACACATATCTGTTTAGTCAAGGGTGTTCACTAAAAGTGTAAACTGCACTTGGACATGTGTCACTGCACAGATACAAAACAACCTTAAAAAAGGTAATTCTACACAAATTTTAATGCGATGAAGAGCCTTCTAATGTTTACTACTAGGATTATGAGTATATCTACTTGATATACGAACAATATAAATTATATCAGGACAAGTAAAGATCACCATAAGCATTACAGGCCCAATTAATTTAGCATATTTCATTTGAGAAACACTAGAATCTTTTTACTATTACAAGTGAATGCTAGGATCATGAGGAGATCTCCCTAAACAACATCAAAATAATTAATTTTTTTTAACTTGATTTTAATGTAATGAGATTGACACAAAGAGAAATCGTCAATATTTCTTTTAATTTTGATTCCTAAAATTACATCTTCTTCATAATGATTTTCCATTTCATACTTAGTAGACAAAAAGTTCTTAGTTTCATCAATAACATTCATTTTTGGACAAAAATTAACAAGTCATATACATATAATCACGCAATTTGTACCTTTCATTTCGATATTAACAAGTCATATACATATAATCACGCAATTTGTACCTTTCATTTCGAAATAATCATAGGTATAAGATTAATTGACAATAAAATCACTATCTACTAATGTGATATTAGACTTTTCATACCGCTGCTTAGGTGTCTAGTTTACTCCATATAAGGACTTACTCAACTTGAATATTTAATTATCTTCTCCTAGAACCACAAAACCTTTGGGTTGAGTTAAATATTACTATTCATCTAGGTAACCATTTAAAATTATTGTTTTGACATCCATTTTATCACTAAATCATGAAAAGTGGAAAAAGCAATAAGACTCCTAACGTTCATTATTTTTGTCACAAGAGAATAAATATAAAAATAATCAACATCTTTCTTTTCGTTATAACTCCTCATCAATATTTTAACCTTATATTTATCAATTGTAGCTTCGGGTCTCAATTTCTTATTATATGTCCACTTGCTACATATGAATTTACAACCTTTAGGCAAATCAGACAAGTCTGAACTGTGATTCGAAACTATAAAGTTTAATTTATTTTTAACACCTTCTTTTCAACATATCACATATATTGATCTCATACTATAGAGTTTAATTCATTTTTAATATCTTCTTTTCAAAATATCACATATGGTGATCTCATTGCCTCATCATAAGATTTAGGTTCTATTAACTAGACAGACACTAAATCTTATACCAAAATTTTCAGTCAAAAATACAGTGATAAAATCATGACAAAGTTGTTGTCAATTCTACATCTTTTACTCCTTGTAAGTTCATTGAATGCTTCTGAAAAATAACTTCATAAGAAGAAACAACATAAGGATCAACAAACATAAATGTAGAAGCATCATTTTACATATCATTAAACACATTATTTTTCAAAGTAAATTTGTTAAAAGTTCAGCAACTCAAGATTCACAAATAGAACAAGTCTTTTGAAACCAAAAATCTATATGCAGCACTCTTTTCACATAAACAATAAAGACAATGTCAAAAGTCTTACAACCTACATTTACTCATTTAAAATCAGGTTGTCTTACCTTAGCCAAAGACCTCAAAGCTTTCAGAAATTTCAAATTAGGAGAAAACCCTTTCTAAAAAATATATCAGGTCTTGTCTAACGTTTTATGAGGGACCATTAAGAATATAACATGCAAATAAGAAAGCTTCCCCTACATGTTGTTTGATAGACTCGAGCTTAAAAGCATAGAATTTATTATTTCGTCAAGGGTTCTATATATTTGTTCAGCTACACCATTTTGTTGGAATATAAGAAGCACTAAGCTCATGTATAGTATTATTTTTCTCACAAATATACTCCAGAGTTTTCGTATTATATTTACTACCCCTACCAGATCCAAAAATTTCTTGATTTTCCTGTCTAATTTATTTTCTACTTCGAATTTGAAGAACATACTTTCAACCTCATCTATAGATATTAGACTATATACCTTAGTGTATCTTGAAAATTAATATTTTTTTCCACTTTTTCAAACAGTATTCTTGAAGTTTGTTGAATTTGAATATATTAGTTCAAAAAATTGAATTTTTGTACTAATAATAGATTTCAAAGGTTTCCTTAAATGTTTTGCTTTTACATATACAAGATTTTTGAAAAATCATCAATTTTTATCAGAGAAATTAATTCTATTTTTCTAAGTCTTTTGATAGAAGCAATACTAACATGACATACTCTACCATAACACAAATTAATAGAGTTAACAATATAAGTAGAATTTGAAATACTAGCATTATTGATAATCTATTGAACATTGTTCAACACAAATAATTATCCACTAAGATATCCCTTCCCAATACGGTCTCTTCCCTGAGAAATAATTATTTTATCCCCTTTAAATATAGTTAAAGGCCTACTTTATTAAGACGTACTCCATAAACTATGTCTCTATAGGTAAAGTACATACAAAACATTATTCAAGGCTAAAGTTTTTTCTGAAGTTACATTATGTAAAAAATTTCCTTTATCCATTACTCCCGCCGTAGAGAACCCATGAAAACACAATTATCATTAGTTGACTCCTCAAAGTCATGGAATAAATCTTTGTTGGCACAAAAATGTATTGAAGGGTCTGTGTCCAACACCAATTAATATTGTTAGCCACTAGAACAACTACAACAATAATCACTTCATTAGCCTCACCAAGATGAGCTTGACCATCAGCTTGTCTTTCTTACCGTAAGTTCTGTCCTTGTCTTACTAATCAGTGGCTAGCATTATGACTAAGTTTTCCGTAGACAAAGAAAGGATCCTTAGATTTTTGAATTTGAATCTTCGACTTGTTAAAGTAATTCTTTTTCTTTATATGTCCCTTTTGTGATGGAATTCTTCAGTTTGCCTTTAAACATGTCATTCATAGCATTACCAGAAAATTCAATAAGAATCTATGGAAGAATTAAGTAAAAACCTTTAATCTTATTTTTTAGACAGTTCGCCTCTTCAGTTCTCATGTGACCAATAAGTTCTTAGGGAGATAATTTTATTTTCTTATATTTCAGTTGATATCTATAACTACTAAAGCTTTGAAAGATAAGAAAAATTTTATTCAACGAAATAGCCATTTACAAATATTGTATTCGGAAAATTGCTTTCAAATTATTAGGGAAATAATACAATATTAATATCGGACAAGAATTAAAATAGTAAGTGAATTATGACAAACACTACGTAATTGACAAGTCACTGCCATGAAAGTAATTTTGGCCTGACTTTGATGTTAATAATTGAGTCGAGTCACTCTTCAAGCTTCTACACATCTTCCAAACACGTGTACTCGTGGTTGGATGTTTGGAGTTGCATAAAAACAGTTTTCTTAATATTCACAATAGGAAGAAAAATACTTCAGACAATACATGAATAGGTGAAAGAGATTAAATGAAAGAAAGATTTTTGTTTCTCTTCTATATAATTAGTTCACAAATGATACTCCTTAAATAGGAAGACCATTTATGTTTTCATCAATCATAAGAATGTAAGTAGTTAAAGTAAAATTAATGAACTGAAATATTACTTTTTCTTTGATGAAATGTTTTTCATAATGCAAAGTAATTTCGAGTTTTCTGAATAGTTTCAATATTTTCTTACGAAGTTAAAAATACTATCACTTGAATAAATGTAAACCATATTAAAGGAAGTAGCTCTCCTATTTCACATCAATTTAGGACTTAAATGTTCACATAGATTAATGACGGAGAATTCTTAGATGTTATTATCCTTTGAATTAAATAAAAAGGAATAAAATCTACAAACCCGAGTCATCAGAAAAACTGTTGGAACCCAGAATAGCTCTATAGGGAAAAAGCTTCTGAAGAACGTAAGCAAAGCTTCTAAGAATCATTATTGATATAAGGGTCTTCAAAGAACTAGTCTCCATGAAATCATGGTCATCTACCTTAATACAGACTCCATAACTTCCAGATGATAACTACACAATAAAATCAACAAATATATTACATAATTATTACTCTATCGAGTACAAGCTCCTACTTGTAGGAGTTGATTACACTAGAGAATATAAGTCATAGATTGATTAAAAGAGTCCTAGTTATACTTCAAATAAAATACTAAAAATGATTGTTAAATAAAAGTAGGCCTTCACTACTAATAAATAAATAAAAATTAATGTTTTTTTTAAAACTAAAATAGGCTCCAAAATAAACTAAAACAATACAAATGCATGTCATTTTGGCTTTGGATCTATTTTAGTAACAAAATTACTCGACATATCATACTCATTTGTTTATTTTTAAATATTTTTTCAATGGTAGGATCAAAAGTGGCAAAATAATTATAACTCATCTCCTTATAAATCATGAATTTAAAAGGAGTTGGTACCTTCATGAATGATGCAAACTGAAATACTACTTAAATTTACACTAAAAGGAAACATTGAAGCGTGATGACTTGATTTAAATTGAGTTTCTCATATAGTTAAGAAAGTAAAATCAAGGTAAATAGTTAATAGATTTTTAGTTAATACAAGTCATTCAATTAAAATTCCTACCGATTACAAGCATGCATCAAACTAAATAACCAAAAGATAAGTAGAATATTGACGTAAATAATACGTTTGACAAAATACTATTTGTATTATTTTTTTTGTATTAAAAATGCAAAGAAATTTTTATTCCAACTCGAAATGTATATCAAACTCGGAGCAAAAAGAAACTAACCATTAGTCTCAACCAATTCCTTTTTAATTTATAAACATAGAAGATAACTTACTACATGACATGTAACATATTAAAAAATAGCAGATCACGTCAAAAATCAAATAAAGGATCTTGGTGAAATATAACTTTTTAAGGAGCAATGAGTTGAGATGATAAGTTAAGTATTGTACAAATTTGAAATTGAAAAAACAAAAGAAAATGATTGAGAAGTAACCTTGAATTATCTTCTGCATCTGATGGCAATGATTGATGATTGTTTGCTTTGAGAAAAACTTGTACAACATAGGTATTTTACAATTGAAGAGCTTTAGCACAGGGGAATTTTTTTCACTACATGTCCCCTTAAGTACATACAATTTAGGCTTCATTTATAACAAAAAAATTGACGCCTAAAGAATATTTGAAAAGCAAAGAAGGGCGGATAATCTCAACAAAATTGGGGATCCAAAATTTGAATTGTTGATCTTTGAAGAGATAAATTCAGAAAAATAGGATAAAACATATCTTGAACAAAAGGTGACATGGTGGGGCTATATTCCCCTAGAATAGTTTTAGGGACATGGTGACGTTTTTGAGGTAGAAAACTTGATGAATTGAGCTCAAAATCCGGTAAAGTTTTGGGGGGGTTTGCATTTTGCAAGGACAGTGGCTGCTAGGGTTTCCAGTTCATTTGGGAAAGAAAGAAATGATAAAGAAAAGAAAAATAATAGAGGTATTTATTTGAGGGGTTTGGGCCCGGGTTTTATGAACGATAGTGTCTGATTGGATAATATTTGGGCTGAAAGTTGGTTTGAATCAACAAGTCATTTGTACTTTAGCAAAATACATTTGCTTGAAATAATTCAAAATCGATAAAATTGAAAATGAGATAAATTATATCTAATAATTTATCAAACTTATTAACCTTTTAACAATTAATAATTACTTTGAAGTAAAGACCTTTTATGTTAAATAACCGAAAGAGAATAAGAAAAAGGAGAATAAGCAGAAGAAGATTAAGGAGAAGAAGGGGGAGGAGGAGGAGGAGAAGAAAAAGATGACGAACAAGAAGAAGAGGACGATGAAGAAGGAGGAGGGGGAGGGGAAGGGGAAGAATTAGAACAAGAGGAACAAGAAGAAGACGAGAATGATGAAGAGGAATAGGAATAGGAAGAGAAAGATCAAGTGGAAGTGGATGAAGAGGAAGGGAGGAAGGGGGAGGAGGAGGAGAAGAAAAAGATGACGAACAAGAAGAAGAGGACGAGGAAGAAGGAGGAGGGGGAGGGGAAGGGGAAGAATTAGAACAAGAGGAACAAGAAGAAGACGAGAATGATGAAGAGGAATAGGAATAGGAAGAGAAAGATCAAGTGGAAGTGGATGAAGAGGAAGGGAGGAAGGGGGAGGAGGAGGAGAAGAAAAAGATGACGAACAAGAAGAAGAGGACGAGGAAGAAGGAGGAGGGGGAGGGGAAGGGGAAGAATTAGAACAAGAGGAACAAGAAGAAGACGAGAATGATGAAGAGGAATAGGAATAGGAAGAGAAAGATCAAGTGGAAGTGGATGAAGAGGAAGGGAGGAAGGGGGAGGAGGAGGAGAAGAAAAAGATGACGAACAAGAAGAAGAGGACGAGGAAGAAGGAGGAGGGGGAGGGGAAGGGGAAGAATTAGAACAAGAGGAACAAGAAGAAGACGAGAATGATGAAGAGGAATAGGAATAGGAAGAGAAAGATCAAGTGGAAGTGGATGAAGAGGAAGGGAGGAAGGGGGAGGAGGAGGAGAAGAAAAAGATGACGAACAAGAAGAAGAGGACGAGGAAGAAGGAGGAGGGGGAGGGGAAGGGGAAGAATTAGAACAAGAGGAACAAGAAGAAGACGAGAATGATGAAGAGGAATAGGAATAGGAAGAGAAAGATCAAGTGGAAGTGGATGAAGAGGAAGGGAGGAAGGGGGAGGAGGAGGAGAAGAAAAAGATGACGAACAAGAAGAAGAGGACGAGGAAGAAGGAGGAGGGGGAGGGGAAGGGGAAGAATTAGAACAAGAGGAACAAGAAGAAGACGAGAATGATGAAGAGGAATAGGAATAGGAAGAGAAAGATCAAGTGGAAGTGGATGAAGAGGAAGGGAGGAAGGGGGAGGAGGAGGAGAAGAAAAAGATGACGAACAAGAAGAAGAGGACGAGGAAGAAGGAGGAGGGGGAGGGGAAGGGGAAGAATTAGAACAAGAGGAACAAGAAGAAGACGAGAATGATGAAGAGGAATAGGAATAGGAAGAGAAAGATCAAGTGGAAGTGGATGAAGAGGAAGGGAGGAAGGGGGAGGAGGAGGAGAAGAAAAAGATGACGAACAAGAAGAAGAGGACGAGGAAGAAGGAGGAGGGGGAGGGGAAGGGGAAGAATTAGAACAAGAGGAACAAGAAGAAGACGAGAATGATGAAGAGGAATAGGAATAGGAAGAGAAAGATCAAGTGGAAGTGGATGAAGAGGAAGGGAGGAAGGGGGAGGAGGAGGAGAAGAAAAAGATGACGAACAAGAAGAAGAGGACGAGGAAGAAGGAGGAGGGGGAGGGGAAGGGGAAGAATTAGAACAAGAGGAACAAGAAGAAGACGAGAATGATGAAGAGGAATAGGAATAGGAAGAGAAAGATCAAGTGGAAGTGGATGAAGAGGAAGGGAGGAAGGGGGAGGAGGAGGAGAAGAAAAAGATGACGAACAAGAAGAAGAGGACGAGGAAGAAGGAGGAGGGGGAGGGGAAGGGGAAGAATTAGAACAAGAGGAACAAGAAGAAGACGAGAATGATGAAGAGGAATAGGAATAGGAAGAGAAAGATCAAGTGGAAGTGGATGAAGAGGAAGGGAGGAAGGGGGAGGAGGAGGAGAAGAAAAAGATGACGAACAAGAAGAAGAGGACGATGAAGAAGGAGGAGGGGGAGGGGAAGGGGAAGAATTAGAACAAGAGGAACAAGAAGAAGACGAGAATGATGAAGAGGAATAGGAATAGGAAGAGAAAGATCAAGTGGAAGTGGATGAAGAGGAAGGGAGGAAGGAGGAGGAGGAGAATAGATTCAATATTTTTATAACAACACAAAATTATTCAAAACATTTTTGAGGTACTTTTACCTGATAAATAGTAAAATTTCCTAGAAAATATATCGAAAACATTTTAAATTTTAAGAAACAATTGTTCTACTTTGTTTGGAACTAAAAAAGCCTGAAGAATTAATCAACCCTCTCTTTTTTAGGTAGGGATGATAGAAAAGAGTTAGGGAAAAAAGTAGGTCACGACCCCAAACACATCCTAGACGTGACATGACATACAAGACCCCGCAAGGTTCTACAAAACTTTTTGAGCATACTTCATCCAAGATAATAGAACAAAGAGTTTTAAAGGTAGTATTTCAAATAAAAGAGTTTTACAAAATGTAGCAGAAGTCTAACATAAGTCTCAAAGCCATATATTACATCATAAGGGAGTGATTGGGACATAAACCATAAATTACATACAAAATCTGAAAAGAAAATACATGATATCAATAGAATAATCTCTGTCCTCGATACATGAGGACTCATCACCTTAAGGTAAAAGTACTCGTATTGAAATGTAACTGTTGCAACAAATAGGAGAATTTTAGTAGTTCAGTTGGTTGACTACCTAAACTCTCATCTTATTGGTAGGATTCAATTCCCCACATTGTAATATTCACCATTCATAAAGTCTTTCATCACCTTCAAGTACCAAAGGGTAACTAGAAATTATCGATTGAGTAAACTACCATAAATAGTATAATTTCAATCTATCTATATATAAAATAAAGCTATATATAGACAAATTGATATGACACCTCTCTATGGCCTCCATTTATGTTTATCTTTTTTTCCTTTTTTTAATCTTTTCCTTCATTTTCTAACAAACAATTATGCATTTAATAATTAAATAAATTAACATATTTCCTATATCCAATTATGTTTCATGAGTTACTAAAAAATTCTATGTATTTGCATTCTCTACTTAAAAACCATGTTGACTGACCAACCTCCTTTTACCAAATTTTTCATGATTTAATACATCTATAAATAAAAATCTTCCATGAAGTTGTTAGCTATTAATTTTTATTTTCACATTATTCTATTTTTTAATCAATATATGTTCTTCCTTTTAAATGTTTTCCTTTGGTTCATCATCATGTGGTTAACAATCAAAAGAGATCATATAGAAAAAGTCTCCTCAACTTCCTTTTACAAAATTTTCCATTATTTAATCCATCTATAAATAACAATCCTCTTTAAATTTGTTAAGTACTCATTTTTGTTTTCTCCTATTTTTATATATTCTTCCTTTTAATGTTTTCTTTCGTTGGAATTTGGTTAGTCAACGTATGGTTAATAATCATTTAGAAAAAGTGATTTGACAAATTATAATCACTTTGATAAAGATTATAGATATATTCTTATAAATTTTATTTTACGCCAAGCAAAAGTTCATCATATGAAAAGAAAGTTCGGTTGTAGTAAATTAATCAAAGAAAAATGGTCAGAGTTTTTGATTTTGTTTCATCAGAAAATGTTCAATACGGTGGCCAAGATCATCAAGAGAGATAGTCAAATTAGTTTGATAAAGTAAAAGTTTTAATATTATATATGTACATACACATTTTTTGTACTTATTTTAGTACCCGTTAGATAGCTATATGTCCAGTGCTAGATGCTATTACAAAATTTTGGGAACATTCTACTAGTCATAACATTGATGGACTGGAATTTTGGTCGATGTAGCTTGGGTTATTCTTGCACCCGCATGCTACTCTATGCAAGAGAACATATTTTGCTAGAATTTTTTTATGCTTTCAACTATGATATGCACATGTTTCTTGACAAATCTTACCCTACTCTTTAATGGCCCAACAAGTGGCAAAATCTTAACAGCCTATGTAGGTAAAATGGTTTTGATTGGAGGCTAAGCTTGTGAAGGTCAACAATGATGGTAGGAAAGAGAGTCGAGCGAATTAGAAAAAGGGTAACTTATAGAAACTTCACTAGTCTAGGATTTAATTAGTTGCTTAGATGCATACTCCTTTACAATATTATGAATTATCAGATATTGATGCGTCCAAACACGTTCAGATGCATGTACATCACGGTACATGAGGTAAAATTTGCGGTAATTTGTTATAGATTATATTCAACTATGGATTGCATGTATATAGGATATATAGGTAAACCTTGATCATCTCCCTTGCTTTCCTCACATCTCGATCATCACACACCACTGTATCTTATATCATATGAGACATGTGAAGATATAGTGTAATTCACATGTATCTGAATATATAGAAAACATTTGTTGCCTGATATCTTACTTTGAAATATAGGATGAAATTATTAATCAATCATGTAAATATTAGTATTTCAAACTATAGAAAGAACTAGTAAATATAGTTTAAAAATTGTGTAGTTAGGTAGTTTTTCCTAGATTGAAGGAGTAGTTAGGGAGAATTAAGTCATTATTGCTCTATTTTAGGCTATTTTAATGAGTAATGCATCTCAATACATTTAACTCTAAATTTGGTACATAATAAATAAAAAGGTGGTATAACAAATAAATATTTGAAAGTATTAGTAGATATGGGATGAATATAGGAGAAAATACTTAATTATAAAAACGTTACTATCTTATTTACTAATTCTTTCTATGATTTGAAATAACTACATTTTAATCTCACTACACAATTTCATAGAAGATTTCAAGTTAGATATATATATATGCGAAGATATACATTATATAAATGTATCTTGTCTGATCACATGTATACGAGAATATGCAAGCGAGATACGAGAGTTGCGAGTAAAACGGGAGGGAGCAAGCAAAATTTTTCTATGTATCTCATATAATCTAGTTGGATACGATATATCTCGAACAAATTATACCTAATTTTGATCTCATTTATCTCAAGATACATGAATCTGAAAACATATTTGGAACACACTAAAATTTGGTAAAGTTCATAATTTGCAAACTAGTATATCTCGATAACGACCATCAAAAAATGAAATAGGCTAACTAGAGCCAGTCATGTGTTTAAAGAGTTATTAAATATTTAATGATGTGTTAAAATGATAAAAAATGTCTTAAGGGGTAATTTCTAAAGAGTTTGTATGTTGAACGTCAAAGAACATCCAAGACGTTTTAAAGCTAGTTTTGTATGTGCTAGTGTGTCATTGCATGTTTTATGTGTTGTTTGGTATCCAAAATGATAGGTGAGGGTCCTACGACCTAGATGAACATGTTTATCGTAGAAACATCCAGGTACACTCCCGAAGGACCACCCCAACCCTAGCAAGAAAACAACCAAAGATTGTCAAACTACGACCCCTTATCGACGCTACTTTTGTCAATCCACGCCACGTCGTTTGGGGGCATAGCTCAACACTTAGTTGTGGGAGCTTATCCCCCAGAATTTGACTTTCCAAATGACGCCCAGCAGGATGGGCCGTCGTTCATATGATGCACAGTAGCTTGAGTCCGTCGTTTGAAGCCTGCAACACTACCAATATTTTCTACAAGCTTAGGGGTGAATTGGGAAATTCATCCCATGTCCTAATTAACCTGTAGTAGGTTTTTTAGGGGTTTTTAGCTATTTTAAGTAATTTTATACCCCTAAGACCTAAGTTAGACTTCACTTTTCAAAATCATAACCCCTCTCTTAACACACCATCGAAGCTTGAACTCAATGAAGAGCTAGGATTGAAGATTTTGAATGGTTTCTTCACCATATCCCTTGGGTTTTCTCCTATTAAGGTATGCTAGTTCATCCTTTATTCTTCTCTCATTCAAGGAGCCAATCCAAAGGCTTTTCAAAAAGGTTTCCAATTCTTAAATTCTTGTATTTTGAATTCTAAGCATGAGTCTTTGAATTAAAGGTTTTAATGGATGGATTATGATGTTTTTAATATAAAGTGATGGTTTTATGATAAAAAACTCAATGACCCCATGAACATGCCAATTTTTAAAATTGGGCTTATGAAGTGGGTTTAATGTATATGATTAGACAATGTTAGAGTTTTGTTTTTATAATGTTGTATTGTGATTATCTACTTGCATTTATGCCTTATTATGATGATTTATTTGAGAATTGAGAAAAGGTGATCAAGTCTTGGATGAAGGGTAAGTTGATCTATGTTGTTAAGTTCTTATTCAATTGATCTTGAGTGGTATAGTCCACTTATGGTGCCGGTGTTTGCTTGATGTATATGATTATATATGTGAATTGTGATTATGTCTTTGAAGGCATTGAATATGAAGTAAAGTGATGTTATGATGTATATGGATGAGATGTCTTATGAAGTTGAGAATATGTGTCTTGAAGATGCTATGTCTAAATGAAGTACAATGTGAATGTGAAGCATGATAGTGTGTGAATTATGATTTATGTAGTATGATAATGCTTAAATTCAGTGTTATGAATATGGTGGTTATGTGAAGAATGTTGTCACATATACTCACATGCACACACTTTTAATGAATGAATAAAGTTAATGAATGAAAATGGGGGATTGTAACGTAGACACTATTCGTGAGTAGAGATGAAGTGTCTAGTACCAACCCTAATATTCCTAAGAACTCTAGTGAACGAAAAAGGGGGAGTTTTGGGTGGACACTCTTTGTGAGTTGAGATGCAGTGTTTAGTAGCAACCTCAGTATTCCCAAGAGCTTTCAAAAGAATGGTTGGGGGTTGGATACTCTTCGTGAGTTGAGATGTAGTATAAGGAAGTAATCGCTAGATATTAGTGATCTTTATGAGTTAAGATGTAGTACTTAATACCAATTTCTTAACCTATAGTTAATGAATGTCTAAGACTCAATCGAGGAGTCACGCTTAGAAACGAGAGGATTTGAAGAAGGGGTGGATACTATTTATGAGCAGAGATGTCGTATCCAATGTACCTCTAGAGATGAGTACTCTCGTGAGTTGAGATGTAGTACTTAGAAGAAATCTCCTTATCCCTTAAATATGCGCCCACATATGTTTATCTATAGGAGATCCAAGTAAAGGCTAAGAGAGTGACCCTACTTTAGGCAAGTGGGTATCCCTAATCTGGTAGGGGATATACCGGGATTCCATGTCTAGCTCTCATGGTCTATGTCGACTAAAGCTAGCCCCCACAAACGAATGTAATGAAATAAGTCTTCTTAAGGGTGTACTACTTAGGGTAGGTGGTGGAATGGCACGCTATTTATCCTTCGCACAAGTAGACATTTTGAGGAAGTTTTGGTGTTTCCTTATATGAAAATGTATGAATGGTTTACTATATAATGTTAATAAGGTAAGTTGACTTTATGTTTAATGTTAATGAAGCATGTTGGTCTTATGTCTAAAGTGATAAAAGCTATGTAAATGATGAATTTGATGTGCCTAGTCTATGGTGATTCTCAAGGAGTACTAAGGTGTGTGTAGTAGTATGGAATACAACTTTCACATTGTACTATGTATATTTTGGGGGTTGTCTTGGAGGATGGTCTTTATGTGATGTTCGTAAAGACATGTATGTTTCCTCTAGTATTTTTAGTAATGAGTGTTGACATGTTAAATTGAAATGGAGCATGCTTATCTTTGGTAGTCTTAAGGATCCTTAGGTGTGTAATGAAGAGGTTAAATGGGCGGTCTCTTCATTTCTTACCTAGGTGAGTCTTAGGATAACTTTGGATAGGAAGGTCTAAATGATAAAAATGGATTACTTGATGAAAGTGACTAAATGTTGAGGTTAAGGAAGTTTTACTTGTATATGAAATGATGATTTGTAAACTTGATTCATGAAGGTTTTACTAAAATAGCATAAAAGTATGTTTCAACTACAATGTCCTTTTAGCATGTTTTTGCATATTACTATACTTAGTACAATGTTTTTACTAACTCTATATTCTTCTATATTTCTATAAGTATAGGTGGAAGACAAGTGAATGTTCTTAGAAGGTCAAGCTTGGGAAGTTGATTCTCTCAAGATTTGTATGTCCTCATATGTTTGAGGACATGAACTATGTTTCTTTTAGTTTCTTTCTTTTAATACATTGTTTAAGACTTAGTATGTTTCTTTCAATGTAAAGGGTCGTAACCTTATGCCATTAAGATGTGTCTAAGATGGCTTGAGATTCATTTTTTCATTTTTGTATATTTTTTTCTTATGAATCATTGAACCTCCTAAGCAAACAAAGGAGGAAGAGAGGTAGAAAAAACACAAATGAACAAAGAGAGACTACAAAATTGTGTCATCTCTATTTATTATAAAGAACCCACAACTGACTTAGTTGATTAGATATGATGGATTTTATATTATTTTAGGCATAGACTAGTTTTGTGCTTGTTATGCCTAAGGCGATTATAGATCTCAAAATAGTCAAGTGTTAATTTCAAAGTGGTCTAGCCTCAGAGTGGAAACGTAGTATAGAAGTGCCAGAGGTTTGATATTTTTATACCTTAAGGCTAGAATTTTAAGTCTCCAAGGGATGATATTTTGTAGTCTCTCTTTGTTCATTTGTTATTTTTCTACCTCTATTCCTCTTAAGTTTGTTTAGGAGGTTCAATGGTTCACTAGAATATTTTTTACAAAAATAACCAAATTAATCTCAATTTATTCTTATGCACAACCAATATCACAGTATCCATTAAAAAAATGACTGAATGGTAATCACATACCAAAAGTAGTAATTGGGATCTTCAGTGTCAATTCCTAACTCTTGTTGTGGTAGCACAAAAGATTGGGACACAATCTTCTCACAAAAAGATGCTAGCGCAGATTTAGATCATGGGATTATTAGACAATGCTTATAATCCATGTTCTGAATTTGAGCTAGCATCTTATTGTGAGAAAATATTTTCCCTATCGTTTTGCAATCATAGAGAGAGTTCAAGATTGATATTGAAGATCCTAGTTACTATTTGTGTAATATGCTAAGGTTTTCAGTCATTTTTTTTAATATACTTTTTGTGTAGAAGAAGGGAACTAAGATTGATTTTTTATTTTTTGTAAATCTACTTTCTAGTGAATGGTTGAACCTCCTAAATAGACTGAGGAGGATGTGAGGTAGAAAAAGCACAAATGAAAACAATATCCAGAGCAAAGTTGTTAATAAAACTGGTAGTCAAAGGTAATGCTCAAAATTGAGGTGGATGTTCATGGAAAGTTCATTGTTGTCATCCAAAGGCTTGGTGAAGAAGGAAAGTTTACCACACAAATGTACTACAATTTCCTTTGATATTGTCAATCACTGAAACTTATGGGCATGTAGATCTCATCTAGCTAATAATTCTACGTTGAAATGCGGAATTGGGACATTGATCTTTCTTGAATTATCTTCAGTCATTGTGTGTGCACGTTATGTATTTTGAAAAGAAAGGTATCATGTATGGTGCAAGTTGTCTTAGTTTATCTCTTTTGGGTATAGTATCAAAGAAACATGGCTTATCCTAGCTTCAACAACTCACACATAATTACACCAAACCTGAATATTATTTTTAGGGTGAACCCATCGGTGTCCCTTAAAGTTGGCATGAAATTTCACATAAACACTTTAATTATGCTTTGTTCATTTTGAACACCTGTAGTAGTCATTTACTGTGTCATTTTAACACTATTTATATTCCCAGATCCAACTAGAGCGCGTGTTGACTAATGCTTTTTCTGGAAAAATAGACAAATATTTAAGTGAAGTGTGGACTTTTTTCTTAAAATAAAAAAATCACTTTTAATTCCTTTTTTTCTCCAGATCTGCAATCCCATGCCCCATTTCTTCATCTTCTTCTTCCTAAACTCCACCAAGTACGTTATAATCTCTAAACAATCTCTGTAATTTCATTCTTCTTATTTTGTGCCTTGAATTTATTATCTTTTTCTATTCAGTAATTTTACTACAATTTTGTTTAAAAAAATAATTCTTCTCATCCATTTTCTATATTTAATCTCTCCTTATCGCAATCCATTTCCTCCATCATTTATTTCGATTCTATTAAGTTTTTTTTTTCTTCTACAAAAACTCATTATATATGTAGTAGGAGATACGAATAATAACAACTCATTTTTTTGAAATATTTATATCCATTGTACTCAAAGATGATCTGATAATTGTTAATTAAATAATTTCATCACTTATTTATCCTCTAATGGATATAGTGCATAAGAAGTGGAAAAATATATTTTTTGCGTACTTTAAATTATTATTGAATGATGGATAAAAAAATAAATTAGATATTCAGGGAATAAGAAAAATCTAAGTAGTATAAATGCCCAGCAAAAACTATATGTTTCTCAAAATTTGGGTGGTGATGAGGGGTGGTCTATGGTTGCAGAGAAAAAGAGCGAGCCGGAAGGAGTAAAAAAAATAATCAATGGAGAGTGGTGAAAGATTGCAGAGAGAAATAGTGAGGAAGAAGAAGAAAGATAAAAAAAAAGAATTCACCAAAAAAGCTTCTAAAACGCGCATAAAATACGTGTTGCACAATTACTATGTTGAGTCAGCAAAAAGCGTTTAAATGACAATGTGCACCCCTACATAGGTATTTAAAATGAACAAAGTTTAATTAAAGTGTCTAAGTGAAATTTTGTGCCAAATTTAAGAGGTCTCCGATGGATTTCCTCTTATTTTTATATTGATTAACAGTTTACATACTTTGTGATGTTGTTGATATGTTCTTGAGATTATAAAGTACATGAAAATTTGTTCACCTTTTGGGTCAACCAATAACCCTAAGGAGAAACTTCCTGCTCTTGAAGTTCCCAAGCATAAGCAGTTGAATTGCATTGGTAAGATTGTAGCTGATGAAAGTGTATAAAAGGAAGTTGGTGATATGTCAGTACACATGGGCTCTATAGCAACATATATGCCATAAAATTAGTAGAGCTAGTGTTCACAAATGCATCATCAATTTCATGTCCTGTAATTTCATTTGCTACAATCTTATTGATGAAACTGTAACACCGTGCACAACTAATGTCTGGGAACATAAACAGTGGCGGATCTAGGATTTAAAGGTTGTGGGTGCTCACTTCCTTTAACATAAACCTTTTAGCAATCATATAGTATAAACTATTCTAACTGAAACTCTTCTATAAAAAAAGCCCTTAATTCGGAAAAGGAAAAAGTGTAAGAAAACAAAAAGAAAAAAAAAGCCCTTAATAAGATAGAAAAAGGGAAAAAAATTAAAAAAGAAAAGAAAAAAGGTGCAAAATTCGTTGCACAAAGAAAAGAAAAAAACAAGTCCTTAATTAGATAGAAAAAGGAAAAAAATTAAAAAAGAAAAGAAAGAAAGGTGTAAAATTCGCTGCAAAAAAGAAAAGAAAAAAATAATTGGGCGGGTGGGATTTGAACCCTACTAGTGTGCTTTGCGGGCCTCTAGTTTCCATGTGTAAACCAGCGCGCCCATGACTACTTTCATACTATGGGTGCTCATTTAATTTTTAATTATAGATTTCTTATATTTTCTCTCTCTCTCTCTCTCTCTCTATATATATATATATATATATATATATTTATATTTATATATATATATATATTTATATTTATATATATATATATATATACAAAAAAAATCGAGTCAATGGGTGCTCGAGCACCCGAAATTCACTTACTGGGTCCGCCCCTGAACATAAAGAGGAGGAAGTTCGTCCTTGCGGTTACTATTTGATCCAAAAGGTGAATAAATATGCATATCCTTATTTCTTATATAAACAATATATTGATTGTATCGTAAAGCATGTGAAATGTTAAATAGAAACAAAATAACATATGCTTCATTTATGATCAAGTGCGGGTTGATGACGCCAAAATATGCGAGATGTCTTTGATAATATACCAAAGAGAGATGAATCAAGAAAGTTGTATTGAAAATGATACCTTTAATTTTTAAGGACATAGCTTGCGCACAATAACTAAAGTCGATCCTAGAGATATTAGTGCTCCAGTTCCGTATTACAACCTAGAATGTAACGACCTGTTTAGTCGTTTTGAGCTGCAGATTTATTTCTGGTAAAACTGGCTGAGACGACGGAACCCACGACGGACCGTCATGGGCACAACGGACCGTCGAGGGAGTCTCGTTCCAAAACACTTAGAATTCTGAAATTTGGGTACTGAAATCGACTCTCTGAACTTCGTAACGGAATGACATGACGGACCGTCGTGGGCACGACGGACCGTCATAGACCCTTTAGTAGGAATTGAGTCTCTGAACTCTGTGACGGAGCAGCAGGACGGACCGTCGCAGGCGCGACGGGCCGTCACAGACTGCGTAATCCCAGGCTGGGGCGGATTTCTGTTAGTAATTTAAGGGGCGTTTTGGACTATTCCTGCTTTAATTATAACTTAGTGGGTTAATGTTAATAAGTCTAATTACTTGGG
>NC_028641.1:12352222-12368781 GCF_001406875.1 Solanum pennellii | reverse complement strand
ATTTCAGGGTGAGCTAATGCTTCTAGCTTGGACTGGATCTTCTTCCTCATGTCTTGATGCCTTGAAGTTCCGGCATGGACTAGCTTTTGTTTATTTTAGCTTCTTAGAATACATCTTAGTTTAGTAATTCGTTCATAGATGTTCTTGTGGTGATGACTTCAGATTTTGGGGAATAATAGATGTTGAATTTTAGAAGTTATTGAATTGTCTTTTTATTAATGAGTTTAAGTCTTCCGCATTACTTTCTGTTGATATTAAAATGAAATGTTAAGGTTTAGATTGGTTGGTTCGGTCACATAGGAGGGTAAGTGTGGGTGCCAGTCGCGGCCCGGTTTTGGGTCGTGACAAACTTGGTATCAGAGCATTAGGTTCGTTGGTCTCATCACACAAGAACGAGTCTAGTAGAGTCTTAAGGAACGGTAGGGGGACGCCTTTACTTTTCTTTGAGAGGCTATAGGACTTTAGGAAAATTCCATTCTTTCTTTCTTTCGTGCTATTACTTGGATCCAATTGGTATCTAGGTGATACAAATTGGTATCTGACCATCTTCACTCTATTTCGCAGATGGCCAGAACTAGAGCAACGACTACGTCAACACCAGCACCGGCGGGACAGGGTGCATCAGAGCCATCCACTGGGGCTGTAGCTCGAGGAAGAACAACGGCAAGAGGCCGTGGTAGAAGTCGTGGGAGGACGTCCTCTAGAGGAAGAGGACAAGCACCTGCCCCATCTGGTACTAGGGCGGTGACTCCTCCACCCACTGAGGAAGTGGTAATGGAGGGTGAGGAAGGGGAGAATGAACAAGAACAGAATGAGGGGTTGCCACCCCAACCTACCTCAGAGATGATCAAACAGGTGCTGGCTTATCTTAGTGGGTTATCTGATCAAGGCCAGACACCTCCAGTGTTTTCTGCACCAGCACCTCAGGTTCCGGAAGTGTAACAGGCAACTACTGCGGCTCCCCGCATGGATGCTCCATTGGAAATAGGCACGTTTCCTCGTCTGACTACAGGGCCTGTAATGACAAGCGATCAGCATGAACTTTTCAGTAAGTTCTTGAAATTGAAACCTCCAGTCTTCAAGGTTGTTGAATCTGAGGATGCCTACGATATTCTGGTCGATTGTCATGAGTTACTACATAAAATGGGCATAGTGGAACGGTTTGGTGTTTAGTTTGTGACTTATCAGTTTCAAGGGAACGCCAAAATGTGGTGGCGGTCACATGTTGAGTGTCAACCCGCACAGGCACCACCTATGACTTGGGCGTCATTCTCTAGCTTATTTATGGAGAAGTATATCCCCCGGACCTTGAGGGATAGGAGGAGAGATGAGTTCTTGAGCCTAGAGCAAGGCAGAATGACGGTCACTGCGTATGAGGCTAAGTTTCGTGCATTATCTAGGTATGCCACCCAGCTTTGCTTCAGTTCACAAGAGCGGATTCGCCGTTTTGTGAAAGGGTTGAGGTCAGATTTGCGGATTTCAGCCATACAGGTAGCGGCTACAGCGAAATCCTTCCAAGAAGTGGTAGACTTCGTGATAGAGGTGGAGGGAGTGAAGCCAGACGACTTCACCATGGCATCGACATCTAAAAGGTTTCGAAAGGGAGGTGAGTTTAATGGTTCTTACTCTAGAGGACAGGGTTCAGGAGGTTACTCAGTCCGACCAATTCAGTCTTCACTACAGACTGTAGTTGGGGGTCCACCGCAGACCGGTCAACACTTCTCTGAGTCTGGAGGTCATCCCCAGACTTCGTCGTTCTCACAGAGACCTAAGCTTGAGTCCAGAGAGTGTTATGAATGTGGAGAGATCGGACACATTAGGAGGTTTTGTCCAAAACAAGGTTACAGACCCCCAACAGTCAGAGGTAGAGGTGGTCATGGAAGAGGCCGTTATTCTGGAGGGCGTGGTGGCCGAGGTAATGGTGGTCACCAAAACGGCCGGGGTGACGGACAAACTGGAGCTACTACAACACCACATGGTAGGGGCAACGGGCAGACA
This sequence comes from Solanum pennellii, assembly GCF_001406875.1. NCBI lineage: Eukaryota > Viridiplantae > Streptophyta > Magnoliopsida > Solanales > Solanaceae > Solanum > Solanum pennellii. The sequence goes on along the minus strand of NC_028641.1, from coordinate 12,366,783 downwards.
GGTGATAGGGCCCATTGTTACGCTTTCCCTGGGCGGTCTGAAGCGGAGACATCAGATGCTGTTATCACAGGTAATCTTTTGGTTTGTGATTGCATGGCTTCTGTATTATTTGATCCTGGCTCCACATTTTCATATGTATCTTCCTCATTTGCTACTGGTCTTAATTTACATTGTGAAATGCTTGACATGCCTATTCGTGTTTCTACTCCGGTGGGTGAGTCTGTGATAGTCGAAAAGGTATATAGGTCTTGTCTGGTGACTTTTATGGGTAGCAATACTCGTGTAGACTTGGTTATCTTAGAAATGGTTGATTTCGATGTAATTCTGGGTATGACTTGGCTTTCTCCAAATTTTGCAATCTTAGATTGTAATGCTAAAACTGTAACGTTGGCCAAGCCTGGGACAGATCCGTTAGTGTGGGAGGGTGACTACACTTCCACTCCAGTTCGTATCATCTCCTTTCTTCGTGCTAAGAGAATGGTTAGTAAAGGGTGTTTAGCTTTCTTGGCACACCTCAGGGATGATACTACCCAAGTACCTTCAATTGAGTCGGTTTCGGTAGTCCGTGAGTTTCTAGATGTGTTCCCTGCAGACCTTCCTGGTATGCCACCGGATAGGGATATTGACTTTTGCATTGATCTGGAGCCGGGTACTCGTCCCATTTCCATACCCCCTTATAGAATGGCTCCAGCAGAGTTAAGGGAGTTAAAAGCCCAACTTCAAGAATTGTTAGGGAAAGGCTTTATTAGACCGAGTGCATCCCCTTGGGGTGCTCCTGTTTTGTTTGTGAAGAAGAAAGATGGGAGTCTTCGGATGTGCATAGATTACCGGCAACTAAATAAAGTAACTGTTAAGAACAGGTATCCTATTCCTCGCATTGATGACTTGTTCGATCAGTTACAAGGTGCTTGTGTCTTCTCTAAGATTGACTTGAGGTCTGGTTATCATCAATTGAAAATACGGGCAGCAGATGTGCCAAAGACTGCTTTTCGAACCAGGTATGGGCATTATGAATTCTTGGTAATGTCCTTTGGACTAACGAATGCCCCTGCTGCTTTCATGAGCTTGATGAACGGGATTTTAAAGCCATATCTGGATCTCTTTGTGATCGTATTTATTGATGATATACTGATATACTCCAAGAGTAAGAAGGAACATGAGGAGCATTTGAGAATTGTGTTGGAAATGTTGAGGGAGAAAAAGCTTTATGCCAAATTCTCCAAGTGTGAGTTTTGGCTAGATTCAGTGTCCTTCTTGGGGCACGTGGTTTCTAAGGATGGAGTGATGGTGGATCCTTCTAAGATCGAAGTAGTGAAGAATTGGGTAAGACCTACTAATGTGTCAGAAATAAGAAGCTTTGTTGGTTTAGCCAGTTACTACCGTCGATTTGTCAAGGGATTCTCTTCTATTGCTTCCCAATTGACGAACTTGACTAAGCAGAATGTTCCATTTGTATGGTCGGATGAATGTGAGGAAAGCTTCCAGAAACTCAAGACCTTGTTGACTACCGCACCTATCCTTACCTTGCCAGTAGAGGGTAAGAACTTCATTGTGTATTGTGATGCATCCTATTCTGGTTTGGGTGCAGTGCTAATGCAAGAGAAGAACGTAATTGCGTATGCTTCGAGGCAATTAAAGGTGCATGAACGTAATTATCCGACCCACGATTTGGAGTTGGCTGCGGTAGTGTTTGCATTAAAGCAATGGAGACACTATCTATATGGGGTTAAGTGTGAAGTCTATACGGATCATCGTAGCCTACAGTATGTCTTTACTCAGAAAGATTTGAATTTGAGACAGAGGAGATGGATGGAACTACTGAAGGATTATGATGTCACCATCTTGTATCACCCAGGAAAGGCTAATGTGGTGGCAGACGCCTTAAGTAGAAAAGCAGGGAGCATGGGTAGTTTAGCTCACTTACAAGCTTCTAGACGCCCATTGGCTAGAGAGGTTCAGACTCTGGCTAATGACCTTATGAGGTTGGAAGTAAATGAGAAGGGAGGATTTTTGGCCAGTGTGGAGGCGAGATCTTCTTTTCTTGACAAGATCAAGGGAAAACAGTTTAATGATGAGAAATTGATCCGGATCCGAGATAAAGTGTTGCGAGGAGAGGCTAAAGAAGCAACAATCGATGAGGAAGGTGTTTTGAGAATCAAGGGAAGGGTATGTGTACCCCGTGTTGATGATTTGATCAACACTATTCTGACAGAGGCTCATAGTTCAAGGTATTCTATACACCCTGGTGCAACCAAGATGTATCGTGACCTAAAGCAACACTTTTGGTGGAGTAGAATGAAGCGCGACATTGTTGATTTTGTTGCCAAATGTCCAAATTGTCAACAAGTAAAGTATGAACACCAGAGGCCCGGAGGAACACTTCAGAGAATGCCCATTCCCGAGTGGAAGTGGGAAAGGATTGCAATGGACTTCGTGGTTGGTCTTCCAAAGACATTGGGTAAGTTTGATTCCATTTGGGTAATTGTGGATAGGTTAACTAAGTCTGCTCACTTCATTCCGGTCAAGGTGACGTACAATGCAGAGAAGTTAGCCAAACTTTACATCTCAGAGATTGTTCGGTTGCATGGAGTTCCACTCTCCATCATATCAGATAGAGGTACGCAGTTTACTTCTAAGTTTTGGAGAACATTGCATGCTGAATTAGGTACTAGGTTGGACCTTAGTACTGCATTCCACCCTCAGACCGATGGACAGTCTGAGCGAACGATTCAAGTGTTGGAGGATATGCTTCGTGCATGTGTGATAGAATTTGGTGGCCATTGGGATAGCTTCTTACCCTTAGCGGAGTTCTCATACAATAATAGCTATCACTCAAGTATTGATATGGCTCCATTCGAAGCATTGTATGGGAGGAGATGTAGGTCTCCCATTGGGTGGTTTGATGCATTTGAGGTTAGACCTTGGGGTACTGACCTTTTGAGGGATTCATTAGAGAAGGTGAAATCTATTCAAGAAAAGCTTTTAGCGGCGCAAAGTAGGCAAAAGGAATATGCAGATCGAAAGGTTAGAGACTTGGAGTTTATGGAGGGTGAGCAAGTCTTGCTGAAGGTTTCGCCCATGAAAGGGGTGATGCGGTTTGGTAAAAGAGGTAAACTAAGCCCAAGGTATATTGGACCATTTGAAGTACTTAAGCGAGTAGGGGAGGTGGCTTATGAATTAGCCTTGCCTCCAGGACTGTCAGGAGTGCATCCGGTATTTCATGTGTCTATGTTGAAAAGATACCATGGGGATGGAAACTACATCATTCGTTGGGATTCAGTTCTGCTTGATGAGAATTTGTCTTATGAGGAGGAGCCTGTTGCCATTCTAGATAGAGAAATTCGCAAGTTGAGATCAAGGGAGATTGCATCCATCAAAGTTCAATGGAAGAATCGACCAGTTGAAGAGGCCACTTGGGAGAAGGAGGCTGATATGCAAGAAAGATACCCACACCTGTTTACAGATTCAGGTACTCCTTTTCGCCCTTGTTTTTCTTCTTGTGATCGTTCGAGGACGAACGATGGGTAAATTGGTATCTATTGTAACGACCTGTTTAGTCGTTTTGAGCAGCAGATTTTATTTCTGGAAAAACTGTGTGAGTCGACGGAACCCACGACGGACCGTCATGGGCACGACGGGCCGTCGAGGGGGTCTCGTTCCAAAACACTTAGAATTCTGAAATTTGGGTACTGAAATCGACTCTCTGAACTTCGTGACGACATGGCAGGACGGACCGTCGTGGGAACGACGGACCGTCACAGACTCTTCAAGGAAATTGAGTCTCTGAACTTTGTGACCGAAGCAGCAGGACGGACCGTCGCAGGCACGACGGCCCGTCACAGGCTGCGTAATCCCAGGCTGGGTCGGATTTCTGTTAAGTAATTTAAGGGGCGTTTTGGACTATTCCTGCTTTAATTATAAAGTTAGAGGGTTAATGTTAATAAGTCTAATTACTTGGGGGTTAAAAGAGGTAACCTTAAGTTAATTGGTGGATATTATTACCATCTTTATACTTAATTATATGCTAATTAGGGTAAAAGAAAGAGGGTTTGAATAAGAAAAAGAAAAAGAACAGAAAGAGAGGGAGAACGAGTAGAGAGAGAGAGAAACGAAGAGGACAACAAGAATTTGGGGAATTTGCTTGCTTGATCACGAATCTTCGGTGGAGGTAGGTTATGGTTTATGCTATTCGTAGTAAACTCTTAATAGCGAATGATATGTATTGGGTAGTATTGTAAACCCTTCTATATGCTTAATTGTGTGCATGCATGATGTGATTTTGTATATAATTGTGATAAAATAAGCATGATGAAGCTATTGAATCCCAAATCTTGAAAAACCCTAATCTACTTTGTTAATGAGATTGATGATGCCTTAGTATAAAAGAAGGCTTGATGAACTAAAGTAATGGGGTTGATGATGCCTTGGTATAAAGAAGGATTGATGAATTAATAGAATGAAATTAGGGGAGCGGGTGTCACGAACCGACACGTAGAATTAGGGGACCGGGTGTCACGAACCGACACGTAGAATTAGGGGATCGGGTGTCACGAACCGACACGTAGAATTAGGGGATCGGGTGTCACGAACCGACACGTAGAATTAGGGGATCGGGTGTCACGAACCGACACGTAGAATTAGGGGATCGGGTGTCACGAACCGACACGTAGAATTAGGGGATCGGGTGTCACGAACCGACACGTAGAATTAGGGGACCGGGTGTCACGAACCGACACGTAGAATTAGGGGATCGGGTGTCACGAACCGACACGTAGAATTAGGGGATCGGGTGTCACGAACCGACACGTAGAATTAGGGGGACCGGGTGTCACGAACCGACACGTAGAATTAGGGGATCGGGTGTCACGAACCGACACGTAGAATTAGGGGGACCGGGTGTCACGAACCGACACGTAGAATTAGGGGATCGGGTGTCACGAACCGACACGTAGAATTAGGGGGACCGGGTGTCACGAACCGACACGTAGAATTAGGGGATCGGGTGTCACGAACCGACACGTAGAATTAGGGGATCGGGTGTCACGAACCGACACGTAGAATTAAGGGGACCGGGTGTCACGAACCGACACGTAGAATTAGGGGATCGGAGTGTCACGTACCGACACATAGTAGTAGGGGAGCGGAGTGTCACGTACCGACACAAGAGGAATAAAGATAAAGAATCTTGAAAGATGTTAATATACTCAATCTAATGAACCTAATTCCCAAAAGAGTATGGTATTGAGGCTTGAGTCCTCATGTGTGAACTTGGCGGTGTTTATTAATGATTATAGAACTTGTTGTTGCTACACGTTGAGTATTGTAGTTGATTTATGATATTATCTGATATATACTGTTTTCTATTTTGAGTTGGCCGATGATATCTACTCAGTACCCGTGTTTTGTACTGACCCCTACTTGTATTTGTTTTCCTTGTTATTTGTGGAATGCAGCAAACATACCGTCGTCTTCAACTCAACCGCAACTCTAGCCAGTCTTCATTACACCGGATTTCAGGGTGAGCTAATGCTTCTAGCTTGGACTGGATCTTCTTCCTCATGTCTTGATGCCTTGAAGTTCCGGCATGGACTAGCTTTTGTTTATTTTAGCTTCTTAGAATACTCTTAGTTTAGTAATTTGATCATAGATGTTCTTGTGGTGATGACTTCCAGATTTTGGGGAATAATAGATGTTGAATTTTAGAAGTTATTGAATTGTCTTTTTATTAATGAGTTTAAGTCTTCCGCATTACTTTCTGTTGATATTAAAATGAAATGTTAAGGTTTAGATTGGTTGGTTCGCTCACATAGGAGGGTAAGTGTGGGTGCCAGTCGCGGCCCGGTTTTGGGTCGTGACATAGAATTTTTAGCCGGAACAAATTTGTGTAGCCATAAATTTCGGGTAGTAACAACACTAGAATAAATTCTACTATATTTGTGAGTAAAAATTACCTCGTTCATGAATTTGTTGCATGAACTTCATGAATTTGACATGAAAATTATCTATTTATTTTATGCATTTCGTCGTCTAATGGTCTTATTAATAGTACTGCTCTACCTTTTATTTTCTTCGTTAAAGACTGTTTTGCTCAAAATGTTAGTTTTTTCCACATTGGTGGGAGAAAAGAACTTTTAAATGATTAAATATAGAAGAACTACTATGTTATTAAAGCGGTCAAGAAGATGTCTAGTCTTGTTCTACCGTTGTCTGTCACTCGGCTCAAATTGGAGTTTGGCAAATATATCCATCGAGAAATTTTTGTTTCGGACAAAAAAAATAAACCCAAAATATTTCTCATGGCAGCATGAATTGAAGTGTGTGTGAAGAGACACATCTCTTCAGTCAAGGGTGTGCACTAGAGGTGTTAACTGCACTTGAACATGTGTCACTGCACAGATACAACACAACCTAAAAAATGTAACTTTACAAACTTTTTTGATGCGACGAAGAGCCTTCTGATGCTTACTACTAGGATTATAAGTATATCTACTTGATATACTAACAAAATAAGTTATATCAGGTAAAGTTCACCATAAGCATTACAGTCCCAATTATTTTAGCATATTTTTTTTTGATAAACACTAGAATCTTTATTCTATTACAATTGCGTGCTAGGATCATAAGGAGATCTCCCTAAACTACATCAAAATAAATAATTTTTTTGAACATGATTTTAATGTAATGAGGCTGGCACAAAGAGAAATCATCAATATTTCTTTTAATTTTTATTCCTAAAATTACATCTACTTCATACTGATTTTCCATTCCAAACTTAGTAGACAAAAAGTTCTTAGTTTCATCAATAACATTCATTTTTGGACAAAAATTAACAAGTGATCTACATATAATCACGTAATTTGAACCTATCATTTTGGAATAATCATAGGTATAAGATTAATTGACAAGAAAATCACCTATCCACTAATGTGATATTAGACTTTTCATACCGCTGCTTAGGTGTCTATTTTAGCCTATACAAGGACTTACTCAACTTGAATAATTTATTATCTTCTCCTGGAACCACAAAACCTCTGGGTTGAGTTAAATATATCTATTTGTCTAAGTCACCATTTAAAATATTGTTTTGACATCCATTTTATCACTAAATTATGAAATGTGGAAAATGCAGTAAGACTCCTAACGGTCATTATTTTTGTCACAAGAGAATAAATATCAAAATAATCAACACCTTTCTTTTGGTTAAAACTTCTCATCAAAATTCTAGCCTTATATTTATCAATTGTAGCTTCGGGTCTCAATTTCTTCCTAAATGTCCACTTGCTACACATGAATTTAAAACCTTTAGGCAAATCATACAAGTCTGAAGTGTGATTCGAAACTATAAAGTTTAATTCATTTTAACACCTTCTTTTAAAAATATCACATACATTGATCTCATACTATAGAGTTCAATTCATTTTTAATATCTTCTTTTCAAAATATCACATATGGTGCTATCTCTTAACCTATAGTTAATGAATGTAATGAATGTCTAAGACTCAGTGGGGGAGTTATGCTTACCACCAAGAGGATTTGAAGAAGGGGTGGATGTTTCCTCTAGTGTTTTTAGTAATGAGTGTTGACTTGTTAAATTGAAATAGAGCATACTCATATTTGGTAGTCTTAAGGATCCTAGGTACGTAATGAAGATATTCTATGGGCGGTCTCTTTATGTCTTACCTAGGTGAGTCTTAGGATAACTATGGATAGGAAGGTCTAAATGATAAAAATGGATTACTTGATGAATGTGACTAAACGTTGAGGTTAAGGAAGTTTTAGTTGTATATGAAATGATGCTTTGTAAACTTGATTCATGAAGGTTTTACTTAAATAGCATGAAAATTATGTTTCAACTACAATGTCCTTTTTAGCATGTTTTTGCATATTACCATACTTAGTACAATGTTTGTACTAACTCCATATTCTTCTATATTTCTAAAAGTGTATATCAGAGCCCTAGGTTCATCGGTCTCACGAGTACAAGAACAATGTGTAGTAGAGTTTTGCGGATCAGTATGAAGACGTCCATACCTATCTTCGAGAGGCTATAGGACATATAGGAAATATTCTGTTCTTTCATTCACTATCGTGCACACTTGACCTTGTTGAAATTCTAATCTTGATATCTCATCCTCTCAGATGGCCAGAACTCGTACACCGACAAGCGGTGGTCAAAATCCGATTCCTACTCCTGCTTCTGGGAACACTATCCGAGGTAGAGGCACGAGACGAGCTCCAGGTCGCTGTAGGGGCCGTATTGCAGCACCTGTGGAAGGCTAAGTACCAATAGTTACCCAGGGTCGTTATAGGACCGTACCTCCTGATGCAGAGGATATTCATGGGGATGTGAAAGATCGTGTCGATGGGGATGAGCCGGCTAAGGCTCCACCCAGTACTATTGTCACGCCAGTGCTTCAAGATACCTTGGTTCGTATGTTAGGAATACTAGAGGGGATGGCTCAAGCAGGAGCTTTGCCTATTCTGATGGCTCACAGACCCGTGTCGAAGGTCAGACTCCAGATCCGATAGTTGCTCCAGATTCTCAGACTCCCAGGACTCAGCCAGCTGCTGGTGTAGCTCCTCGTTTGGATAGTATGGAGTTTCCTGATATTGCATCACATTTGGCGAACACACCTTCTATGACCATTGAAGAGCAAAAGATGTTTGGGAGGTTAAGACTAATGAATCCTCCTACTTATACTGGTGACTTAACTGAAGATGTATATGAATTTATAGTTAGTTGTCATGAGAGATTGCATAATCTTAGATTAGTGGAGTCTCATGGAGTTGACTACACAGCGTTTCAGATGACAGGCTCCGCCAAGCAGTGGTGGAGGAATTATATTAGTATTAGGCCAACTCGATCTCCTCCACTGTCCTGGACTCAGTTTACTCAGGTATTTCTATCAAAATTTGTTACACGCAGTGAGAGGGAGCGCAAGAGGGACGAGTTTGAGGGTTTTCAGCAAGGTGGTATGTCAGTTGCAGAGTATGAGGGTAAATTTCATGCCTTGGCTAGGCATGCTTCGATTCTCTTCCTACAGAGGCTGAGAGAGTGAGGAGGTTTGTTAAGGGGCTGATTATTCCGATTCGTCTAGGAGTTTCTTATGTTGCTGCTTCTAGTGTTCCGTTCCAAAAAGTGGTGGATGCTGCTAAGGAGTTGGAGATTATTCGACGTGAGGGATTTCAGCAGCGTGAGGGCAAGAGGACGCGTTATTCAGGTGATTTTGGTGGTGCTCTGCCTAGGAGTCGAGGTTATGTAGGGAGAGGTTATCACTCTCAGTCCAGCAGACCCATTCATGCTGCTATACCTGTGTCTGAGGCTGGTTACAGTAGGCATAGTTCTTCGAGCTCAGTGCATACTTCATAGGGTTCATCTTCTAGGCCTATTGTTCGGGGAGGGCATTCGGTCAGTCAGGTTCCTCTCATCAGCCTGCATCTCGTAGGGGCTATTTTGAGTGTGGTGATATGGGACACTTTGTGAGACACTGCCCTAGGACCAGACGTGGTGGCTTACATTAGGGTTCTCAGGCTTCGACTTCTATGGCTGCATAACCTCCAGGTAGGGGTGGTACACAGAATTGTAGAGGTTGTCCTCATTCAGGTAGAGGTGGTTCTCCTTCTGGTCGAGGTGGTGGTCGTGGAGGTTCACAATCTGATGGAGGTCGTTCTCACTGCTATGCTTTTCCAGGTAGTCCAAAGGCTGATGCTTCAGATGCTGTTTCACAGGTATTATTCCGGTTTGTCATCGATCAGCTACTGTATTATTTGATCCAGGATCCACTTATTCTTATGTGTCCACATATTTTGCTACTAGTCTAGATATATTATGTGATTCTCTTAACTTGCCGATACGTGTTTCTACTCCTGTCAGGGATTCTGTTGTTGTAGATCGGGTGTATCGATTATGTATAGTTACAATTATGGGGTATGACACTCACGCAGATTTAAAAGTCTTAGATATGATAGATTTTGATGTGATTCTCGGTATGGATTGGTTATCTTCTTACCACGCAATTTTCAATTGTCATGCAAAGACAATCACTTTAACTATGCCTGGAGTTTTTATAGTAGAATTGAGAGGTTCTCTTAGTCACCCTTCTAAGGGTGTGATATCATTTCTTAAGGATCGTCAGTTGGTCCAGAGAGGATGTTTGGCTTACTTGGCCTAGATTCGAGATACTAGTATTGAGACACCCATCCTTTAGTCTATTCCAGTAGTGCGTGAATTTTTAGAAGTATTTCCGACCGATTTTCCAGGTCTTCCACCTGATCGTGATATTGATTTTTGTATTGATGTGGAACCAGGAACTCGGCCTATTTCCATTCCTCCTTATCGTATGGCACCGGCTGAATTGAAAGAGTTGAAGGAGCAGTTGCAGGATTTGTTGAGCGAAGGTTTTATTAGACCGAGTGTATCTCCTTGGGGTGCTCCAGTGTTATTTGTGAAGAAGAAAGATGGATCTATGCGTATGTGTATTGACAATCGACAGTTGAACAAGGTGACCATCAGAAATAAGTACCTGATACCTCGTATTGATGACTTATTTGATCAGTTTCAGGGTGCTTCAGTTTTCTCCAAGATTTTTTTTGAGATCTGGCTATCATCACCTGAAGATAAGGCGGAAATATCCCTAAGACAGGTTTTCGAACACGTTATGGCCATTACGAGTTTTTGGTGATGTCTTTTGGATTGACTAATGCCCCTGCAGCTTTTATGGACTTGATGAATGGAGTTTTCAGACCGTATATGGATTCCTTTGTTATTGTGTTCATAGATGATATATTGATATACTCACGCATTTCTGAGGAACATGAACATCATTTGAGGATAGTGCTTGGGATTGTAAAGGAAAAGAAGCTTTATGCAAAGTTTTCAAAGTGTGATTTTTGGCTTAGTTCGGTAGCATTCTTAGGACATGTAGTGTCCAAGGAGGGTATCATGGTAGATCCTAAGAAGATTGAGGTAGTTGGAGGTTTGGTCTGACCTGCTTCAGTTACTGAGATTCGGAGTTTCTTAGGCCTTGCAGGTTATTATCGACGATTTGTTGAGGGTTTCTCATCCATTGCGTCTCCATTAACTAGATTGACACAGAAGGAGGTGACTTTTCAGTGGTCTGATGAGTGTGAGGTTAGTTTCCAAAAGCTCAAGAATTTATTCAATACTGCTTCGATTTTGACCCTACCCGTGGAGGGAGAGGGTTTTGTTGTATATTGTGATGCTTCTCGGATTGGTCTTGGTTGTGTATTAATGCAGAAGGGAAAAATGATAGCCTATGTTTCGAGACAGTTGAAGGTTCATGAGAAGAATTATCCTGTTCACGATTTAGAGTTGGCGGTTGTTGTGTTTGCATTGATAATTTGGAGGCATTATATTTATGGTGTGCATTGTGAGGTGTTCACGGATCATCGTAGCCTCCAATATATATTCAATCAGAGAGATCTGAATTTGAGGCAGCGGAGATGGTTGGAGTTGCTCAAGGACTACGACATGACTATTCTTTATCATCCAGGCAAGGCAAATATTGTAGCAGATGCCTTGAGTCGAAAGGCGGTAAGTATGGGTAGTCTAGCCATGTTACAGGTCGACGAGCGTCCTTTAGCTAGGGATGTCCAATCCTTGGCCAATAGCTTCTTGAGACTTAATATTTCAAAACCTCGTAAGGTGTTGGCTTATATGGAGGCTAGATCATCCTTGTTGGAACAAATTCGGGCTCAACAGTTTGATGATGGTGATTTATGTAAGATTAGAGACAAGGTGTTAAAAGGAGAAGCCAAGGCTGCAATTCTTGATAGTGAGGGAGTTTTGAGGATTGAAGGTCGTATGAAGAGGTACGTAGTAGATTTTGTATCCTGTTGTTTAAATTGTTAGCAAGTGAAGTATGAACACCAAAATCCTGGAGGTGTGACACAAAGGATGCCTATACCTGAGTGGAAGTGGGAGCGTATTGCTATGGACTTTGTGGTAGGATTACTACGCACCTTGCCTAAGTTTGATGCTATATGGGTCATTGTGGATCGACTGACTAAGTCTGCACACTTTGTACCAGTTTAGACTACCTATAACTCAGAAAGGTTAGCCAAGATTTATATTCGGGAGATAGTTCGGTTGCATGGAGTTCTATATCAATTATTTCAGATCGTGGCAACCAATTTACATCTCATTTCTGGCGGTCTATGCAGAAAGAGTTGGCACTCGGGTGATCTTAGTACAACCTTTTACCCTCAGACTGATGGTCAGTCTGAGCGGACTATTTAGGTTCTTGAGGACATGTTGCGAGCGTGTGTGATTGGCTTTGGTGGTCAGTGGGATCAGTTCTTGCCTTTAGAGGAGTTTGCTTACAATAATAGTTTTCATTCGAGCATTTAGATGGCACCATTTGAGGCTCTGTATGGTAGGAGATATCGATCTCCAATCGGCTGGTTTGATGCATTTGAGGTTAGACCATGGGGTACAGATTTGTTTAGGGAGTCCTTGGAAAAAGTCAAGTTGATCCTAGATAGACTTCTCACGACTCTATGTAGGCAAAAGAGTTATGCATATCAAAAGATTCGTGATTTAGAGTTTATGGTTGGAGAGAGGGTTTTATTGAAGGTTTAACCCATGAAGGGTGTGATGAGGTTCAGAAAGAAGGGCAAGTTGAGCCCAAGGTATATTGGTCCTTTCGAGATTGTTGAGCGTATTGGTGATGTGGCGTATTAGTTGGCTTTGCCACCTGGTTTGTCAGGTGTCCATCCTGTATTTCCTATTTCAATGCTTAAGAAGTATCATCAGGGGTAGTGATCATGTGACTCAATGGGATTCATTGTTACTTGATCAGAATTTGACTTTTGAGGAAGAGCCGATCACCACTTTGGATAGGCAAATTCGGAAGCTAAGGTCCAAGGAGATTGTTTCAATAAAGGTTCAGTGGAAGCATCGTCCAGTGGAGGAGGCTACATGGGAGACAGAGTCAGATATGAGGAGTAAATATCCTCATCTTTTTTACCGTTCAGGTTATCTCTTTTCTTTTCTCGTTCGAGGACGAATGTTTTTTAAGTGGTAGGTGATGTAATGATCCGCTAGGTCGTTTTGAGAACTAGGACTAGTTTGACTCCTTTTGAAAATTTAAGGGGGTATTTTTAAACTATTCGAAGACTAAGAGTATTTAGTTGATAAAAATATTAGTGAAGAATTAATATAGTTAATAGTTAGTGGGTCATATCCATAATTCATTTAATATCTCTATACTTGACTCATATATTGATTTAAGTTAGTGGGATTAGTTTATTTGTTATACTTAATTAACATTAGAAAGGCAGAAAATAAAAGGGTTAGAAAACTACCTGGGCGGCGTGAATACAGAACGTGAGGGAACCAACGAAATCATCAGGTAAGAAGCAATTTGAAAAATTTCTTGATTGTTATATCCTAATGAATGTAAGGTAGATGTAAAGTTGATCCCTTGTTCGAGTATTTATTATTATAAAAAGAAAATGGAGAGGAAAATTAGCAAAGAATGGTGTATATTTTCTTCGCAATTGCAGTTTGGAGTATGTTATTTCTGTGATTATTATTAGAAGTTTATTTGTTACACTTAATGAAGTTGAGGGAAAATATATAGGGTCATGTGATTGTATTAATAGGAAGAGTGGATGGAAATTTTGTTTAAATTAAAATAATTAAAAAGGGACGAGGAGAAGCATGCTTCAGATGAAAAGCTGAGTCAATATGATTGTAGCCATTATGTTGTAATGCTTTGTCAATGTTGGAGGAGAATGTCATGAGACAATCATTGGCAATCATTCCAATCATTGACAATCATTGGAAATCATGTGTCAATGATTGGTATTTGTATAAATTTCTTTAAGATTGACATATTAAAAAAAGGACCTGCGGATGGTCGTGTTGCAGTGCTCCAGCTTGTCTGCAGTGTACGTTATTACGTTGACCTGCTTAAGCTAATTATCAAATTAGAATTTAAATTTAGTATATTGAAATTGGTAATTAATTATTAGGTGTTTATTATATGATCTAACATTGAATTTTAGTCCATTTGAAGAGGTTAGAGTTAAGTTCTTGGCTTGAAAATTAGCAAGTATGAAAATTTTGGCACACCAATACATATCATGATTTGAAGTTTGGTTAGAAATATGAGTGATTTTTAGGGTCTATGATAGACATATAATATTTGAATGTCTATAAAATCGCTTACTTTTATGAATATTGCATTATTGGTAGATCGTGAACATTCCGAAACTTTGCGAAAAGGGAAGGAACTATCTTGAGGATTCTGTAACGACCTGTTTAGTCGTTTTGAGCAGCAGATTTTAATTCTGGAAAATTGGCTGAGGAAACGGACCCCACGACGGAACGTCACAGGCACGACGGAGCGTCGCAGGGTCTCGTTTCAGCATACTTAGAAATTCTGAAATTGGGTACTGAAAATCGACTCTCTGTAATCTGTGACGGACCTGCAGGACGTGCCGTCACATCCACGACGAGCCGTCGTAAGCTCCCATTGCAAAACACTTCAACTCTTGAGAAATTGGTACGGGAAACGAGTCTCTGACCGTCAGGA
>NC_028641.1:12319123-12342801 GCF_001406875.1 Solanum pennellii | reverse complement strand
AATTAATAGATGTTGATTTGTGTTATTTAATGAGTTTAAGTCTTCCGCATTATTTTCTATTGATATATGTTAAAATGATAAGGGTTAGATTGGTTGGTTCGCTCACATAGGAGGGAAATTGTGGGTGCCAGTCGCGGCCCCGGTTTTGGGTCGTGACAGATTCGTGACACGAGCTCGGCAATTGTGGTATGTTAAGACTTTTTAGACTTGTTGAAGGACGTTTTCCTAATTAAAGATTAAAAATGAAAATAGAGAAAGGGGTAAGGACTAAAGATGAGGGTCTCGTATCAATTGTGTGACGGGCATTGGTACGAGTACCGGTGTTATATAACGGAAAGTTACTACTATAGAGTGTGGATTGTAACTTGAGAATTTCCAAAGCATATGGGCATTAGCTGATATATTATTGAGTTGAAATTATTGTGTGATTGTGTTTTCTTTATTACAACCGTATAGTTGTGATAATTGAGGTGGTTGTGTATTATGTTGATATTGATTGAGTGAGATGCATCATCATCCCCTTATTTTGAAATAATATTATGTACATGCATTGACATGAGATTGGGTATAAGTTTGGAACGTGGAGATCGTCCGTGCTGGGATGGTGAGATGTTAAGATTGTAATTTTGGCACGTAGAGACCGTCGGTGCGGAAATTTTTTGATATTATGATAGTGCGTTGAGGTCGTCCGCACAGACACCTAGAGATCATCCGTGTCGGTATATGGACCTCGCGAGTCCCCCATGGGTCATGAGCTCTCGATGTATTTCCAAGGAGTATCATGTATATACGGTCTAGTGAGTACTGGGTATTCTGAGACAATTCATAACATGGTATCATATTGCATTGCATTTCATCACATCATTCATTTTTGATGATTATGTGTTTGTTTGGTGTTCGGAAAGTACTTTATGTTTGATTACCTTAATTGATGAAGCTTAAATAGTGAGTGTAATATATATATATACTAATATAATATATGAAGTTTTTTTATAAACTCCCATCACTACTTCTTTGTTGTCGGTCAATTAGACATACTGGGTACACGTGGATTCGTACTCATACTACACTTGTTGCACTTTTTGTGGTGCATATTTGATTCCGAGTAGGAGCACATCTCGTGGAGCAAATTGAGTCCGAGCTTGAAGTTCTTGGAGTTGTGGTGAGCTGCTTGGCTATTCGGTGGCCCACACCTCCCTCTATGTTTTATTTATTCTGTTATTAGTATTCAGACAGGATATCCCTTATGTTAGATTTGTCATTTAGTTTCACACTTGCATCGGATTTTAGAAGCTCTTGTACTTAAGACACCAATTCTTGGGGTGATATATTTTTTTCTAGTTTCCGCATTTCGTACTTTAAGGAACTCAATGTTCGAGAGTCTTGCCAAGATTTTTTTTTTGCCCTTTTTTTTTTGTTTTACCCATTTGTTGGTTGCGTTTGGTTAATATGTTGGGTTGGCTTACCTATTGGTTGGGAACATAGGTGCCATCACGACTCGTGTTTCTTTTTGGGTCGTGACAGTGTAGGTGGAAGACAAGTGAAGGTTCTTAGAAGGTGAAGCTTGGGAAGTTGATTCTCTCAAAATAATATATTTAATTTTGTTGGTGATGAGGGATGGTCTATGGTTGCAGAGAAAATGAGCGAGCGGGAAGGAGTAAAAAAATAATCAATGTGGAGTAGTGAAAGATTGCAGAGAGAAACAGTGAGGAAGAAGAAGAAAGGCAAAAAATTCACAAAAAAAGGCTTCTCAAACGCGCATAAAATATGTGTCACACAATTACTATGTTGAGTCAGCAAAAAGTGTCTAAATGACAATGTGCATCCCTACATAAGGTTTTTAAAATGAAAAAAAGTTTAATTAAAGTGTCTAAGTGAAATTTTGTGCCAAATTTACGAAGTCACCGATGGGTTTCCCCTTATTTTTATACTTTAACATTTTGCATACTTTGTGATGTAGTTGATATGTTCTTAAGATGATAAAGGACATGAACTTTTGTTCACCGTTTGGGTCAACCAATAACCCTAAGGAGAAATGTCCTGCTCTTGAAGTTCCCAAACATAAGCAGTTGAATTGCATTCGTAATACTGTAGCTGATGAAAGTGTATAAAAGGAAATTGGTGATATGTCAGCACACTGGGCTCTCTAGCAACATATATGCCATAAAATTAGTAGAGCTAGTGTTCACAAATGTATCACCGATTTCATGTCATGTAATTTCATTAGCTACAATCTTATTGATGCAATTGTCACACCGTGCACCACTAATGTTTGGGAACTTAAAGGGGAGGATGTTCGTCCTTGCGGTAACTATATGATCCAAAAGGTGAATAAATATGCATATACTTATTTCTTATCTAAACAATATATTGTTTGTATCATAAATCATGTGAAATGTTAATTAGAAACAAAATAACATATGATTTGTTTATAATCAAGTGCGGGTTGATGACGCCAGAATAGGCCGGGATGTCTTTGATAGTATACAAAAGAGAGATGAATCAAGAAAGTTGTATTGAAAAGAATACCTTTAATTTTCATAGACATAGCTTGCGCACATGAACTAAAGAGGATCCGAGAGATATTAGTGCCCCAGTTCCGTATTACAACCTAGAATTTTAGTCGGAACGGATTTTTGTGGCTATAAATTTCGGGGAATAACAACACTAGAAGAAATTTTAGTATATTTGTGAGATGAATTACCTCATTCATGAATTTTTTGTATGAACTTCATGAATTTGACATGAAAATTACCTATTTATTTTATGCATTTCCATCGCCTAATGGTCTTATTATAATAGTACTACTCTACCTTTTATTTTCTTCCTTAAAGACTGCTTTGCTCAAAATATTAATTTTTTCTACATTGGTGGGAGAAAAGAACTTTTAAATGATTTATTATAGAAGAAATTCTATGTTGTTAAAGGGGTTGAGAAGATTTCAACTCTTGTTTTACCGTTGTCGGTCATTCGACCCAAGTTGGACTTTGGCAAATATATCCATTGAGAAATTTTTATTTTGGACAAAAAATAAACCCACAATGTTTCTCCTGGCTGCATGAATTGAAGTGCGTACAACATATTAATGCACGGTGAAGAGACACATCTCTTTAGTCAAGGGTGTGCACTAGAGGTGTTAACTACACTTGGACATGTGTCACTGCACAGTTACAACACAACCTAAAAATGTAATTTTACACAAATTTTAATGCGACGAAGAGCCTTCTAATGTTTACTACTAGGATTATAAGTATATCTACTTAATATACTAACAACATACATTATATCGGGACAAGTAAAGATCACCATAAGCATTACAGTCCCAATTATTTTAGCATATTTCATTTGAGAAACACTAGAATCTTTATACTATTACAAGTGAATGGTAGGATCATCAGGAGATCTCCTCAACAACATCAAAATAATTAATTTTTTTAAACTTGATTTTTATGTAATGAGATTGACACAAAGAGAAATCTTCAATATTTCTTTTAATTTTGATTCTTAAAATAACATCTACTTCATAATGATTTTCCATTTGAAACTTAGTAGACAAAAAGTTCTTAGTTTTATCAATAACAGTCATTTTTGGACAAAAATTAAGAAGTCATATACATATGAAAACGCAATTTGAACCTTTCATTTCGGAATAATCATAGGTATAAGATTAGTTGATAAGAAAATCACTATCCACTAATTTGATATTAGACTTTTCATACCGCTGCTTAGGTTTTTAATTTACTCCATAAAAGGACTTACTAAACTTGAATATTTAATTATCTTCTCCTGGAACCACAAAACCTTTTGATTGAGTTAAATATAACTATTCATCTAGGTAACCATTTAAAAATATTGTTTTGACATCCATTTTATCACTAAATCATGAAAAGTGGAAAAAGCAATAAGACTCCTAACGGTCATTATTTTTGTCACAAGAGAATAAATATCAAAATAATCAACATCTTTCTTTTCGTTAAAACTCCTCATCAAAATTCTAGCCTTATATTTATCAATTGTAGCTCTGGGTCTCAATTTCTTCTCATATGTCCTCGTGCTACATATGAATTTTCAACCTTTAAGCAAATCAGACAAGTCTGAAGTGTAATTCGAAACTATAAAGTTTAAATTATTTTTAACACCCTCTTTTCAAAATATCACATATATTGATCTCATACTATAGAGTTTAATTCATTTTTAATATATTCTTTTCAAAATATCACATATGGTGATCTCATTGCCTCATCATAAGATTTAGGTTCTATTAACTAGACAGACACTAAATGTTATACCAAATTATTTAGTCAAAAATACAGTGATAAAATCATGACAAAGTTGTTGTCAATTCTACATCTTTTACTCCTTGTAAGTTCATTTAATGCTTCTTAGAAATAAATTCATAAGAAGAAACAACATAAGGATCAAAAAACATAAATGTAGAAGCATCATTTTACATATCACTAAACACATTATTTTTCAAAGGAAATTCGCTTAAAATTCAGCAACTCAAGATTCACAAATAGAAAAACTATTTTAAAAATAAAAATCTATATGCACCACTCTTTTCACATAACCAATAAAGACAATGTCAAAAGTCTTACAACCTACATTTACTAATTTAAAATCAGGCTGTCTTACCTTAGCCAAAGACCTCAAAACATTAAAAAATTTCAAATTAGGAGAAAACCGTTTCTAAAACATATATCAGGTCTTGTCGAACGATTTATGAGGGACCATTAAGAATATAACATGCAAATAAGAAAGCTTCCCATTTTGTCATTTCGTCAAGGGTTTTATATATTTGTTCAGCTACACCATTTTGTTGGAATATAACGAGCACTAAGCTCATGTATAATATCACTTTTATCACAAATATACTCCAGAGTTTTCGTATTATATTTACTGCCCCTACCAGATCCAAAAATCTCTTGATTTTCCTGTCTAATTTATTTTCTACTTCGAATTTGAAGAACATACTTTCAACCTCATCTGTAGATATTAGACTATATACTATAGTGTATCTTGAAAATTAATACTTTTTCCCACTTTTTCAAACAGTATTCTTGATGTTTGGTTAATTTGAATATATTAATTCAAAAAATTGAAATTTTGTACTAATAATATATTTCAAAGGTTTCTTTACATGTTTTGCTTTTACATATACAAGATTTTTGAAAAATCATCAATTTTACCATAGAAATTAATTCTATTTTTCTAAGTCTTTTGATAGAAGCAATACTAACAGGACATACTCTACCATAACACAAATTAATAGACTTAACAATATAAGCAGAATTTGAAATACTAGCATTATTGATAATCTATTGAACATTGTGCAACACAAATAATTCTCCACTAAGATATCCCTTCCCAATAAAGTCTCCATCCTGAGAAATAATTATTTTATCACCTTTAAATATAGTTAAAGGCCTACTTTCTTAAGAAGTACTCCAAAAACTATGTCTCTACAGGTAAAGTACATACAAAACATTATTCAAGGCTAAGGTTTTTTCTGAAGTGACATTATGTAAAAAAATTCCTTTATCCATTATTCCTGCAGTAGAAAACCCATGTAAACACAATTGTCATTAGTTGACTCTTCAAAGTCATGGAATAACTCTTTGTTGGCACAAAAATGTATTGAAGGGTCTGTGTCCAACACCAATTAATATTGTTAGCCACTAGAACATCTACAACAATAATCACTTCATTAGCCTCACCAAGATGAGCTTGACCATCATCTTGTCTTTCTTACCGTAAGTTCTGTCCTTGACTTTCTTATCAGTGGCTAGCATTATGACTAAGTTTTCCGTAGGCAATGAAAGGATCCTTAGATTTTTGAATTTGAATCTTCGACTTGTTAAAGTAATTTTTTTTCTTTATATGTCCCTTTCTTATGAAATTCTTTAGTTTGCCTTTGAACATGTCATTCATAGCATTACCAGAAAATTCAATAAGAATATGTGGAAGAATTAAGTAAAAACCTTTCATCTTATTTTTTAGACAGCTTGCCTCTTCAGTTCTCATGTGACCAATAAGTTCTTAGGGAGATATTTTTATTTTCTTATATTTCAGTTGATATCTATATTTACTCCAAGTTTGTGGACATTTTTCAAGCACAACACATTAGCCTAAAAACTCTTACACATCTTCATACCCTTGTTGAGAACATCAACAGTCAAGTTCTCATATTCACAAATTTGTTCCATGATTAGCTTATTGTCACCATTTGAAACTTAATCCATTGATCACCATATTTTTTCTTTCATGCATCATCAACAATATTTTTCTCGAACTAACATATATTTTCTAAGCAAATATTTGATTAACAAATAAATCAAATAAATGATAAGTAATTTGTTAAAAATCATCAGTACAAGGTTTGTTAAACAAAATATAATCAATTTCTAAATCTTCAAATAAACTAAGATGTTTATGTGACCTTCGTTTAAAATTATTTTCATCCAAATACTCAAGCTTTGAAAGATAAGAAAAAATTTTATTCAACGAAATAGCCATTTATAAATATTGTATTCAGAAAATTGCTTTCAAATTATTAGGAAAATAATACAATATTGATATTGGACAAGAATTAAAATAGTAAGTAAATTATGACAAACACTACGTAATGACAAGTCACTGCCATGAAAGTAATTTTGGCCTAACTTTGATGTTAATAGTTAAGTCGAGTCACTCTCAAAGCTTCTACAGATCTTCCAAACACGTGTACTCGTGGTTGGAAGTTTGGAATTGCACAAAAACAGTTGTCTAAATATTCACAATAGGACCATACATGAATTGGTGAAAGAGATTAAATGAAAGAGAGATTTTTGTTTCTCTTCTATATATATAGTTCACAAATGATACTCCTTAAATAGGAAGAACATTTATGTTTTCATCAATCATAAGAATGTAAGTAGTTAAAGTAAAATTAATGAACTGAAATATTACTTTTCTTTGATGAAAATTTTTTCGTAATGCAAAGTAATTAAGAGTTTTCTGAATAGTTTCAATATTTTCTTATGAAGTTAAAAAAACTATCACTTAAATAAATGTGAACCATATAAAAGGAAGTAGCTCTCCTATTTCACATCAATTTAGAACTTAAATGTTCACATAGATTAATGACAGAGGATTCTTAGATGTTATTATCCTTTGAATTAAATAAAAAGGAATAAATTTACAAACCTGAGTCACCAGAACAACTGTTGGAACCAAGAATAGCTCTATAGGGAAAAAGCTTTTGAAGAAGGTAAGCAAAGCTTCTAAGAATCATTATTGATATAAGGGTCTACAAAGAATTAGTCTCCATGAAATCATGGTCCTCTACCTTAATGCAGCCTCCATAACTTCCAGATGATGACTACACAAATGATACAAAGTGAAATAGTACTTAAATTTACACTAAAAGGAAACATTGAAGCGTGATGACTTGATTTAAATTGAGTTACTCATATAGTTAAGAAAGTAAAATGAATATAAATAGTTAGTAGATTTTTAGTTAATACAAGTCATTCAATTAAAATTCCAACCAATTACAAGCATGCGTCAAACTAAATAACCAAAAGATAAGTAGAATATTGACGTAAATAATATGTTTGACAAAATACTATTTGTATAATTTTTTTTGTATTAAAAAAGCAAAGAAATTTTTATTCCAACTCGAAATGTATATCAAACTCGGAGCAAAAAGAAACTAACAATTAGTCTTAGCCAATTCCGTTTTAATTTTTAAACTTAGAAGATAACTTACTACATGACATGTAACATACTAAAAAATAGCAGATCGCGTCAAAAATCAAATAAAGGATCTTAGTTAAATATAACTTTTTAAGGAGCAATGAATTGAGATGATAAGTCTAGTATTGTACAAATTTGGAATTGAAAAAACAAAAGAAAATGATCGAGAAGTAACCTTGAATTATCTTCTGCATCTGATGGCAATGATTGAAAAATGATTGTTTGCTTTGAGAAAAACTTGTACAACATAGATATTTTACAATTGAAGAGCTTTAACACAGGGGAATTTTTTTCACTACATGTCCCCTTAAGTACATACAATTTAGGCTTCATTTATAACCAAAAAATTGACGCCTAAAGAATATTTGAAAAGGAAAGAAGGGGGGGATAATCTGAACAAAAACTGGGGATCAAAAATTTTAGTTGTTGATCTTTTAAGAGATAAATTAAGAAAAATAGGAGAAAAAATATCTTGAACAAAAGGTGACATGGGTGGGGCTATATTCCCCTAGAATAATTTAAGGGACATGGTGACGTTTTTGAGGTAGAAACTTGATGGATTGATCTCAAAATCCGGTGAAGTTTTGGGGTGTTTGCATTTTGCAAGGACAGGGGCTGCTAGGGTTTCCAGTTCATTTGGGAAAGAAAGAAATGATAAAGAAAAAAAAATAGAGGTATTTATTTGAGGGGTTTGGGCCCGGGTTTTATGAACGATAGTGTCTGATTGGATAATATTTGTGCTGAAAGTGGGTTTGAAGAAACAAGTCATTTGTACTTTAGCAAAATACATTTGCTTGAAATAATTCAAAATCGACAAAATTTAAAATGAGATAAATTATATCTAATTATTTATAAAACTTAGTAACCTTTTAACAATTAATAATTACTTTGAAGTAAAGACCTGTTATGTTGAATAACCGAAGGAGAATAAGGAAAAGGAGAATAAGCAGAAGAAGATTAAGGATAAGAAGTTTGAGGAGGAGGAGGAGGAGAAAAAGACGACGAACAAGAAAAAGAGGACGATGAAGAAGGAGGAGGGGGAGGGGAAGGGGAAGAATTAGAACAGGAGTAACAAGAAGAAGAAGAGAAGGAGGAGAATGATGAAGAGGAATGGGAGAATAGGAAGAGAACGATGAAGTGGAATTGGAAGAAGAGGAAGGGAGGAAGGAGGAGGAGGAGAACAGATTCAATATTTTTTATAACAATACAGAATTATTCAAAACATTTTTGAGTTACTTTTACCCGATAAATAGTTAAATTTCCTAGAAAATAGATTGAAAATATTTTAAATTTTAAGAAACAATTATTCTACTATATTTGGAACTAAAGAAGCCTGAAGAATTAATCAACCCTCTCCTTTTTAGCTAGGGATGATAGAAAAGAGTTCTGGTCATAAGTAGGTCACGACCCCTAATACATTCTAGACATGACATGACATACAAGACCTCGCAAGGTCCTGCAAAACTCATTGAGTATACTTCATCCAAGATAATAGAACAAAGAGTTTTAAAGGTGGTATTTCAAATAAAAGAGTTTTACAAACTGTAGCAAAAGTCTAACATAAGTCTCAAACCCATATATTACATCATAAGGGAGTGATTGGGATGTAAACCATAAATCACATACAAAATCTGAAACGAAAATACATTATAGCAATAGAATAATCCCTGTCCTCGATACATGAGGACTCATCACCTTAAGGTAAAAGTAATCGTATTGAAATGTAAATGTTGCAACAAATAGGAGAATCTTAGTAGTTCAGTTGGTTGACTACCTAAACTCTCAGCTTATTGGTAGGATTCAATTCCCTACATTGTAATATTCAGCATTCATAAAGTCTCTCATCACCTTCAAGTACCAAAGGGTAACAAGAAATTGTCGATTGAGCAAACTACCATAAATAGTATAATTTCAATCTATCTATATATAAAATAAATCTAAATGTAGACAAAGTGATATGACACCTCTCTATGACCTCCATTTATATTTATCTGTTTTTCCTTTTTTTAATCTTTTCCTTCATTTTCTAACAAACAATTATGCATTTAATAATTATATAAATTAATATATTTGCTATATCCTATTATGTTTCATGAGTTACTAAAAGATTCTATCTATTTACATTCTCTACTTAAATACCATGTCGACTGACCAACCTCCTTTTACCGAATTTTTCATGATTTAATCCATATATAAATAAAAATCTTCCATAAAGTTGTTAGCTACTAATTTTTATTTTCACATTATTCTATTTTTTAATCAATATATCTTTTTCCTTTTAAATGTTTTCCTTTGGTTCATCATCATGTGGTTAACAATCAAAAGAGATGATACAAAAAAATTCTCCTCAACTTCCTTTTACCAAATTTTCCATTATTTAATCCATCTATAAATAACAATCATCTTTAAAGTTGTTAGTTACTCATTTTTATTTTCTCCTATTTTTTTATATTCTTCCTTTTAATGTTTTCTTTCGTTGGAATTTGGTTAATCAACGTATGATTAATAATCATTTAGAAAAAGTGATGTGACAATTTATAATCACTTTGATAAAGATTATAGATATATTCTTCAAAATTTTATTTTACGCCAAGCAAAATTCATCATATTAAAAGAAAGTTTGGTTGTAGTAAATTAATAAAAGAAAATTGGTAAGAGTTCTTTGATACTCTTTCATCAGAAAATATTCAATACGGTGGCCAAGATCATCAAGAGAGATAGTCAAATTAGTTTGATAAAGTAAAATTGTTAATATTGTATATGTACATACACATTTTTTGTACTTATTTTAGTACCCGTTAGACAGCTATTCGTCCAGTGCTGATATTGGGTTTTAAAAAGGTGTGAATGGAAAATGAAGAGTTGCGACTTTTATGAAGAGTTGTAACTTTTATGAAATGTTGCGACTTTGATGAAAAGTTGCGACTTTTATGAAAAGTTGGGACTTTTATGAAAAATTGTGACTTTTATGGAAAGCTGTGACTTTTATGAAAGGTGACGACCTTTCTGAAATATTGTGACTTTTCCAAAGGTTTGTTACCTTTCCGGTAAGGCACAATAAGAACCTTTTCGCACTACCCTTAGTTTTCTATAAATTGACGGATTTCCTCTCATCTTAATATAGAATTCATGGACTTCTTCTTCAACTACTAAATCTAATATTCTAAGTGTATTTTACTACCGTTGAGTGATTCGCTGACACCGCAGTTTTTTGTATCTATACTCTGGTGATTGAGATCATTTTACCCTGGGAGGTCATATTCCAAATCAAACCTCGGATACTAGAGGGGAATAATTTCCTCAAGGGGACACTGTGAATTCAGTGGACTTGATTTTTTTCCTATTAAATATTTTTTAGATTCTGGTACGTGTTTTACAAATTTTAGATTTGTGAATTAATTTCAGTTCTTCTATTCTTTTGTTCTTCATTGTTTCATTAAACTTGGTAACTTCGTGTTTCTGTAAAGTTTGTTGGAGTCAATAAGATTCTTTAGACACATATTAACATTAATTCTTCTTTAAGAAAAATATTTCGTATATTTTTTTTTCAAAAATATGTTTGTGCTTCTAGTTTCGCTACTAGTTTTAATTTTCTAGTTGTGAAAATGTTCTTAAACTTTGTTGTCTTACAAAGATGTTCAAACTTTTGTTCTATGTATGTTTGAAATACAAGAGGAACAACAATCTTAAGGAAATTATGTACTGTTACTATTTTTGTATTCTACTGATTGAGAGAATCTGATCATGGAAGTAGTAGATAAATGCATTACTAATCCAAAATTCGTTGCTTTGTTTAGCAAAGTCGAAGTAAGAATGTAAACAGAAAATTTTTATGGTATTCCGTTTAAAGATTACCAGGTAACCTTCTTATTAAATTATCAAAGGAGGAAATAGTTTCTAAGAGTTATCATCTTTGATTTTTTTAATTTTTTATTATTATGTGTATATTTGGAAAAAGATCTGCAAACCATATGTTGTGGAATGAATTTTACTTCGCAAATATTGTTGCTTTTAAAATTCTTTAGTTTGCAAAAATGAGAGATGCATATTTTTTGTTTGATAAAATAGTATGTCAAAATGTTATAGTTGAAAGACTATTTGATAAGAAAAACATTTCTATGTGATAAAAAATATGTGTTATTCTGTTTGGAGAAAAAATAAGACTTTTGTAGTTTTGTACTCCATGAGAAATGTTAGTGTGTCTGATTTTTGTAGACTCAAAACTTTTGTGGTTTCATACTCTTGAAATTGGACTATGCAATTGGTTTGAAGAATATAAAAACTTCACATAATAAGTCAGTGTTGTACTTTTGATTTTCTATAAACTTCAATGTGATATAGAAATAAATTGTACAATTGTTTTTTGTCCTTACTGTTAGTATTTAAAATACTAAGTGGTATGTCTATTTATGATAGACAAAAAATATCAGTGACTTAGAATTTGTGATTTTGTGTCTCTATGGAATGAACTTTGACATTGTGTAAACATTGTCAAAGAGAATTGCAGCACTATAATTCTTTCGTAGAATAATGTTTCCAACATTAAAATATGTGAAAAAACTATTTTCAAATACTTGAAAAATATTTTTGAGATCACATTTGAAATGTGGGGGTTATTTTCTTATGATTAGACTTGGTGTCTACTTTAACTTAGGAGCAAAATATATGAAATTTAATGATACGTTTGTATTGTGTTATACCCACAAAATTCTTGGAGTATATTTGATATTGTGGTTGTTGAGTTTCTCTATTACTAGTATATAGTGTGACTAGTATGAAACATCCAAGTTATATATATATACTTGTTCAAAATAATTGTGTTCTTTTATGGAAAAATAATATCACTTAAAATGTTGTGATTTTTCATGAAATGATATGTCTATTGTAATAAATTTATTTGCATAGACATGAATATTGGTGAATAGTCATTTTTTATGTTTTTGTAAAAATAACATTTGAACTATATTGTCTTTATTGAAGCCGATGAAACTTTGTTCATGGGTAGTTCTATAACAATCATATTGAAAGTTATGGAAATGTCTTTCTGAAAAGGACATTTGACAATCTAAACAATGTTTGTGTCGCACAAAATTGAAAGAAATAGGAACAAAATATTAGTGAGAAAAAATCTACCTCGTGAAGAGCTTTTCAAACTCAATGTTTTTATTTGATCTTACTTGCTTGAGTCAATGTTTGTGACATGAACACTTGGGGCATGTAAATTACAAAACCTTGTAAGAAAAACTGATCAACTTAGAAGTTTTGCCTAACTTTTAGTGAAATAAATAAAAATGTCAAGTGTTTGTGGAATCTAAGTATGTTGAGCATTCTTTTAAATCTGTTGAAAGGAATTCTAATACCTTATAATTGATTTACACTGACATTTGTTATATGAAGTTAACAACATCTCATTGTGGGAAAAAGTATTTGTTACTTTTATTGAGAATTGCCTTAAAAATGACTTTTTCTATTTGCTGAATGGTAAGGATGTAGAAATGTCGACATAATGTAATATCGAAGTTGAAAATCAGTGTTTAAAAAAAAAGAAGCGATAAGAATGAAGAGTATAAATCTCACTGTGCAAATATATGTTTGGAAAGTGGAATATCCATCAAACTAATGTCATATTCACCTCAATCTAATGAAAAACCTAACATTGAAAGAAATGATGGATGCATTATTTATAAGTTCGGTTTTACACAAAACTTGTATGGAGGAACTATCCTTACTGCAAAAGGGAACAACAAAAAGTTGTCTTATTAGAAAGAAAGCGATTTTGATTGATCAGAATACAATATTTTCCATATGAGAAATGGAAAGGAAGGAAATCCAACTTGAAATATTTCAAAGTGTGGGAGTATCTAGTTAAAGCCCAAGTTCCTATTCCTAAAAGAATTAAAATAAGACCTATTATTGTGGACTGTAAATTTAGGCTTGAGTAGTCTAGAGAAGGGTCTAAAAGTCCTAGGAAATGAAAAGGATAATGTACTTAATAAAGAGATTCAGAGGCTTAGTAAATTTTAAAGGGCATTTACTTCATTCGGATATGATTTTGTAACATTTCCTGTGTCTTCTGTAGGCTCATTCTTTTGAAAGATGGTGTCAATAAACAATGTTGGAAGTTAGATCTTCTTCAAGAAAATAAACCTTTGGGTTCAAAGTGATTCTTTCGAAGGAAGATAACAGTTGATGGAACTGTTGAAAAATATAAAGCAAGACTTTGTGTCAAAGGCTTTAGACAAAAAAAAACAAGGATTTAATCTTGTCAATATATATATACTCGTTAGTAATTAGAATTACATCCATTAGGATGCAAAAATTGTTAATGTGGTATATGACCTCCAAATTCATCAAATGAATGTGAAAAGAACTTTCTTAAATGTAGAATTGGAAGAAGAAATTTACATGGAACAACCCGAGGGTTTTGTGGTTCCTGATAAATAAAAGAAAGCGTGTGAACTTTTTAAGTCAGATTATGGAAGCAGCCAAACAATGACATAATTTGATCAAACCATGTTGGCAAATGGATTGAAGAATGACGGAAGTGATAAATGTGTTCACACTAAAATCATAAGGTCATTGTTTGTTTGTATATTGGTGATATGTTGATCATCAATAGAGACACTAATGACATAAATACTACTAAACGTATTCTATAAAGCAAGTGGAATAAAAATTATTGGAGTTGCTAATGCGATCTTAGATATAAGAATTCGTAGATCTCCATAATTTTTAGCATTTTCAGGGTCTCATTGCATTGAAAAGGTATTTAACTAGTTCAAATATTTGGATGTCAATATTGTCAAGTCTCCAATAAATGTGAGCTTTGCATTTCAAAAGAGTGAAAACAAAAGTGACTCACAATTGGATTGTGCTAGAGTTTTAGGATGCATGATGTATATCATATAGTGTGTGCGATCAGATATAGCATTTGCTATTTTAAACTGAGTCGGTTCACAAGTGATCCCAAATAAATTCATTAGATGATAATAAATAGAGTTTTGGACTATTTAAAATAATACTTAAAAACTATGTCTTGCATTATAACAATATCCAACAATTTAAAAAGATATAGTGATACAAATTGAATTATCGGACGAATGAAGTAAAATTCACGAGTGGATATGTATTTAGTATTGGTAGAGGAGCAGTCTCTTAGAAATATTTCAAAAGAGACATGTATCGTTAGCTCTACAATAATCTTTGAGCTAGGTGCTCTAGATAAGGTCGTGAATAAGTTGAAAGACTCCAGAATTTCTTGATAGATATTCTATTTTGGCCCAAACCATTAGCATTAGTATGCATACACTTTCACAGTCAAGATGCAATAGGTAGGGCATGGAGCATGACGTATAACGAAAAGTCTCGTCAGATACGACATAGACATGATACCGTTAGAGAACTACTCTCTAGTGGAAGTATCAGAATTGACTATGTAAAGTTAAAGGATAATGTGTCGGATCCACTTACAAAAAGGCCTAACTAGGGAGGAAGTTAAAAGATCATCTAAGGGAATTAATTTACGGCTTAGAACAAGTCATCATGGCGGTAACTCTATCTAGCAGACTGGAGATCCCAAGAGCTAGATTCAAGGAGAAAAACAAAGTTGTGAATATCGGTTCGACATTGTCAACAAACTCAATCCATTCTCATGATGAAGACAATGCTCAGGGAAAAGGATACAACATTAAGTCTTGTTAATCAGTTAATAAAGCTTAATGGTTTTAATGATTTGCTAAGTTTAGCAGAGTTGACCAAATAGTGTATCTACGCGATTACACGGAAAATGAAGAGTTGCGACTTTTATGAAGAGTTGTAACTTTTATGAAATGTTGCGACTTTTATGAAAAGTTGCGACTTTTATGAAAAGTTGTGACTTTTGTGAAAGTTGTGACTTTTATGATAAGTTTTGCCTTTTATGGAAAGTTGTTACCTTCATGAAAGGTGACGACCTTTCTGAAAGATTGTGACTTTTACAAAGGTTTGTGACCTTTCCGGTAAGGCACAATAAGAATCTTTTCGCACTACCCTTAGTTTTCTATAAATTGAGGGATTTACTCTCATTTTAATATAGAATTCATGGACTTCTTCTTCAACTACTAAATCTAATATTCTGAGTATAGATACCAAAAACTCCGGCGTAAGCGAACCACTCAACGACAGTAAAAAAACTCCGGCGTAAGCGAACCACTCAACGACAGTAAAGTACACTTTGGTGATTGAGATCATTTTACCATGGGAGGTCATATTCCAAATCAAACCTCGGATACTAGAGGGGAATAATTTCCTTAAGAGGACACTGTGAGTTCAGTGGACTTGATCTTTTTCCTATTAAGAATTTTCCAGATTGTGGTACGTGTTTTACAAATTTTAGATTTGTGAATTAATTTCAGTTCTTCTGTTCTTTTGTTCTTCACTGGTTCATTAAACTTGGTAACTTTGTGTTTCTGCAAAGTTTGTTGGAATCTGTAAGATTCTTTAGACGCATAATAACATGAATTCTTCTTTAAGAAAAATATTTCGTTTTTTTTTCCAAATATGTTTCTGCTTCTAGTTTCGCTACTAGTTTTAATTTTCTAGTTGTGAAAATGTTCTTATACTTTGTTGCCTTACAAAGATGTTCAAAGTTTTGTTCTAAGTATGTTTGAAATACAAGATGAACAACACTAGATGCTATTACAAAATTTTGGGAACATTCTACTAGTCATAACATTGATGGACTGCAATTTTGGTGGATGTAGCTTGGGTTATTCTGCCACCCGCATGCTACTCTACGCAAGAGATCATATTTTGCTAGAATTTTTTTATGGTGTCAACTCTGATATTCACATGTTTGTTGACAAATCTTACCCTACTCTTTAATGGCCCAACAAGTGGCAAAATCTTAACAGCCTATGTAGGTAAAATGGTTTATATCGGAGGCTAACTTGTGAAGGTCAACAATGATTGTAGGAAAGAGAGTCCAGCGATTTAGAATAAAGGGTAACTTATAGAAACTTCACTAGTCTAGGATTTAATTAGATTCTTAGATGCATACTCGTTTACAATATTATGAATTATCCTACATTGATGCGTCCAAATATGTTCAGATGCATGTACATCACGATAATGAGGTAAAATTAGCAGTAATTTGTTATAGATTATAATCAACAATGGATTGCATGTATATAGGATATATAGGCAAACCTTGATCATCTCCCTTGCTTTCCTCACATCTCGATCATCATACTCTATTGTATCTTATATCCTATATGACATGTGAAGATATAGTGTAATTCACATGTATCTGGATATATAGAAAACATTTGTTGCCTAATATATCTTACTTTGAAATATAGGATGAAATTATTAATTAATCATGTAAATATTAGTATTTCAAACTATAGAAAGAACTAGTAAATATGGTTTAAAAATTGTGTAATTAGGTAGTTTTTCCTAGATTGAAGGAGTAGTTTGGGAGAATTAAGTCATTATTGCTCTATTTTAGGATATTTTAATGAGTAATGCATCTCAATACGTTTAACTCTAAATTTGGTACATGATAAATAAAAAGGTGGTATAATAAATAATTATTTGAAAGTATAGATTGGATTAGTAGATATGGGATGAATATAGGAGAAACTACTTAATTATACAAACATTACAATCTTATTTACTAATTCTTTCTATGATTTGAAATAACTACATTTTAATCTCACTACACGATTTCATACAAGATTTCAAGTTAGATATAAATATGCGAAGATATACATTATATAAATGAGATGCGGATATGCAAGCGAGATACGCGAGTTGCGAGTGAAACGGGAGGGAGCAAGCAAAATTTTTCTATGTATCTCATATAAATGTGTGTCCAGTTGGATACAATATATCTAGAACAAATTAAACCTAATTTTGATCTCATTCATCTCAAGATACATGAATCTGAAAACATATTTGGAACACACCAAAATTTGGTAAAGTTCATAATTTGCGAACTAGTATATCTCGATAACAACCCTAAAAATGAAATAGGCTAACTAGAGCCTGTCATGTGTTTAATGAGTTATTAAATAGTTAATTATGTGTTAAAATGATGAATAATGTCATAAGGGGTAATTTCTAAAGAGTTTGTATGTTGAAAGTCAAAGAACGTCCAAGACGTTTGGAAGCTAGTCTTGTATGTGCTAGTGTGCCTTTTCATGTTTTATGTGTTGTTTGGTATCCAAAATGATAGGGGACGGTCCTAAGACTTAGATGAGCATGTTTATCGTAGAAACATCCGGGTACGACTCCCGAAGGATCACCCCAAGGGTCCTTGAGAAGGACCCAAACCCTAGAAAGAAAACAACCAAATATTGTCAAACAACGACCCCTTATAGATGCTACTTATATCAATCCACGCCCCGTCGTTTGGGGGAATAGCTCAACACTTAGTTGTGGGAGCTTATCCCCTAGAATTTGACTTTCCAAACGACGCCCAGCAGGATGGGCCGTCGTTCAAACGATGCACAGTAGCTTGAGTCCGTCGTTTGGAGCCTGCAACACTGCCAATATTTTCTACAAGCTTAGGGGTGAATTGGGAAATTCATCCCATGTCCTAATTAACTAGTAATAGGTTATTTTAGGGGTTTTTTAGTTATTTTAAGTTAGTTTATACCCCTAAGACCCAAGTTAGACTTCGGTTTTAAAAATCATAACCCCTCTCTTAAGACACCATCGAAGAATGAACTCAATGAAGAGATAGGATTGAAGATTTTGAGTGGTTTTGTTCACCAAATCCCTTGGGTTTTCTCCTATTAAGATATTCTAGTTCGTCCTTTATTCTTCTCTCATTCAAGGAGCCAATCCAAAGGCTTTTCAAAAATGTTTCAAATTCTTAATTTCTTATATTTTGAATTCTAAGCATGGGTCTTTGCATGAAAGGTTTTAATGGATGGATTATGATGTTTTCAATATAAAGTGATGATTTTATGATCAAAAACTCAATGACCCCATGAACATGCCAATTTTTAAAATTGGGCTTATGAAGTGGGTTTAATGTATATGATTAGACAATGTTAGAGTTTTGTTTTTATTATGTTGTATTATGATTATCTACTTCCACTTATGCCTTATTATGATGATTTATTTGAGAATTGAGAAAAGGTGATCAAGTCTTGGATGAAGGGTAGGTTGATCTATTTTGTTTAGTTCTTATTGAATTGATCCTGAGTGGTATGGTCCACTTATGGTGGCGGTGTTTACTTGATGTATATGATTATATATGTGAATTATGATTATGGCTTTAAAGGCATTGAATATAAAGTAAAGTGATGTTATGATGTATATGGATGAGATGTCTTATGAAGTTGAGAATATGTGTCTTGAAGATGCTATGTCTAAATAAAGTACAATATGAATGTGAAGCATGATAGTGTGTGAATTATGATTTATGTAGTATGATAATGCTTAAAATTTAGTGTTATGAATATGGTGGTTATGTGAAGAATGTTGTCACATATACTCACATGCACACATTTTGAATGAATGAATGAAGTTAATGAATGAAAATGGGGGATTATAAGGTAGACACTATTCGTGAGTAGAGATGAAGTGTCTAGTATCAACCCTACTATTCCAAAGAACTCTAGTGAATGAAAAAGGGGGAGTTTGGGGTAGACACTCTTCGTGAGTTGAGATGCAGTGTTTAGTAGCAACCTCAGTATTCCCAAGATCTTTCCAAAGAATGGTTGGGGGTTGGATACTCTTCTTGAGTTGAGATGTAGTATGAAAAAGTAATCTCTAGAGATAAGTGATCTTCATGAGTTAAGATGTAGTACTTAATAACAATTTCTTAACCTATAGGTAATGAATGTCTAATACTCAATTGAGGAGTCATGCTCAGCAACAAGAGGATTTGAAGAAGGGGTGGATACTCTTTGTAAGCAGAGATGTCGTATCCAATATACTTCTAGAGATGAGTACTCTCGTGAGTTGAGATGTAGTACTTAGAAGAAATCTCCTTATCCCTTAACTATGCACCCACACATGTTTATCTATAGGAGATCCAAGTAAAGTCTTAGAGAATGACCCTACTTTAGGCAAGTGGGGATCCCTCATCCAGTAGGGGATATACCGGGATTCCATGTCTAGCTCTCATGGTCTATGTCGACTAAAGCTAGCCCCCATAAACGAATATAATGAAATAAGTCTTCTTAAGGGTGTACTACTTAGGGTAGGTGGTGGAATGAGAGGCTATTTTCCTTCCCACAAGTAGACATTTTGAGGAAGTTTTGGTGTGTCCTTATATGAAAATGTATGAATGGTTTACTATATAATGTTAATGAGGTAAGTTGACTTTATGTGTAATGTTAATGAAGCATGTTGGTCTTATGTCTAATGTGATGAAAGCTATGTAAATGATGAATGTGATGTGCCTAGTCTATGGTGATTCTCAAGTAGCACTAAGGTGGGAGTAGTAGTATGCGATGCTACTTTCACATTGTACTAAGTATAACTTGGGGTTTGTCTTGGAGGATGGTCTTTATGTGAAGTTCGTAAAGACATGTATGTTTCCTCTAATATTTTTAGTAATGAGTGTTGACATGTTAAATTGAAATGGAGCATGCTTATCTTTGGTAGTCTTAAGGATCCTTAGGTGTGTAATGAAGAGGTTGAATGGGCGGTCTCTTCATGTCTTACCTAGGTGAGTCTTAGGATAACTTTTGATAGGAAGCTCTAAATGATAAAAATGGATTAGTTGATGAAAGTGATTAAATGTTGACGTTAAGGTAGTTTTACTTGTATATGAAATGATGATTTGTAAACATGATTCATGAAGATTTTACTAAAATATCATGAAAGTATGTTACAACTACAATGTCCTTTTAGCATGTTTTTGCATATTACCATACTTAGTACAATGTTTGTACTAACTCTATATTCTTCTATATTTCTATAAGTATAGGTGGAAGACAAGTGAACGTTCATAGAAGTTCAAGCTTGGGAAGTTGATTCTCTCAAGATTTGTATATCCACATATGTTTGAGGACATGAACTATGTTTCTTTTAGTTTCTTTCTTTTAATACATTTTTTAAGACTTAGTATGTTTCTTTCAATGTAAAGGGTTGTAACCTTATGATATTAATATGTGTCTAAGATGACTGGAGATTCATTTTGTCATTTTTGTATATTTTTTTCTTATGAATTATTGAACCTCCTAAGCATATTAAGGAGGAAGAGAGGTAGAAAAAACACAAATGAACAAAGAGAGACTACAAAATTGTGCCATCTCTATTTATTATAAAGAACCCACAACTGACTTAGTTGATTAGATATGATGGATATTTTACTATTTTAGGCGTAGACTAGTTTTGTGCTTGTTATGCCTAACGCGATTATAGAACTCAAAATAGTCAAGTTTTAATTTCTTAGTGGTCTACTCTTAGAGTGGAAACGTAGTATAGAAGTGCCTGAGGTTTGATATTTTTATACCTTAAGGCTAGAAAATTAAGTCTCCAAGGGATGAAATTTTGTAGTCTCTATTTGTTCATTTGTGCTTTTCTACCTGTATTCCTCTAAAGTTTGTTTAGAAGGTTCAATGGTTCACTAGAATTTTTTTTAGAAAAATAACCAAATTAATCTCAATTTATTCTTATACACAAGCGATATCGCAGTATCCATTCGAAAAAAACGACTGAATGCTAATCACATACCGAAAGTAGTAATTGGGATCTTCAGTGTCAATTCGTAACTCTTGTTGTGGTTGCACAAAGGGGACACAATTTTCTCACAACAAGATGCTAGCAGATTTAGAGCATGGGATTATTAGACAATGCTTATAATCCATGTTCTGCATTTGCGCTAGCATCTTATTGTGAGAAAATATTTGCCCTATCTTTTTGCAATCATAGAGAGAGTTCAAGATTGATGTTGAAGATCCTAGTTACTATTTGTGGAATATGCTATGTTTTTCAGCCATTTTTTTAATATACTTCTTGTGTAGAAGAATAGAACTAAGATTGATTTTTTCTTTTTTTGTAAATCTTCTTTCTAGTGAATGGTTGAACCTCCTAAATAGACTGAGGAGGATGTGAGGTAGAAAAAGCAAAAATGAAAACAAAATCTAGAGCAAAGTTGTTAATAAAACTGGTAGTCAAAGGTAATGCTCAAAATTGAGGTGGATGTTCATGGAATGTTCATTGTTGTCATCCAAAGACTTGGTGAAATAGGAAAGTTTACCACACAAATGTACTACAATTTCCTTTGATACAAAATTTCCCTACACCCCATTTCTTCATCTTCTTCTTCCTAAACTCCACCAAGTACATCATAATCTCTGAACAACCTCTGTAATTTCATTCTTCTTATTTGTGCCTTGAAATTATTATCTTTTTCTTTTCAGTAATTTACTGCAATTGTTTTTTAAAAAATAATATCTTCTCATCCATTTTCTATATTTAATCTCTCCTTATCGCAATCCATTTCCTCCATCTTTTATTTCTTTTCTATTAAGTTTTTTATTTCTTTTACAAAAACACATTATATATGTAGTAGGAGATACAAATATAAGAACTCTCTTTTTTGAAATATTTATTTCCATTGTAGTCAGAGATGATTCGATAATTATCAATTAAATAATTTCATTACTTATTTCTCCTCTAATGGATATAGTGCAAAAGAAGTGGAAAAATATATTTTTTGTGTACTTTAAATTATTATTGAATGATGGATAAAAAAATAAATTTGATATTCAGGGAACAAGAAAAATCTAAGTAGTATAAATGCCCAGCAAAAACTATATATTTCTCAAAATTTGGGTGGTGATGAGGGGTGGTCTATGGTGGCAAGAAAAAGAGTGAGCGGGAAGGATTAATAAAAATAATCAATGGAGAGTGGTGAAAGATTGCAGAGAGAAATAGTGAGGAAGAAGAAGAAAGACAAAAAAACAATTCACCAAAAAAGCTTCTTAAACGTGCATAAAATACGTGTTGCACAATTACTATTTTGAGTCAGCAAAATGCATCTAAATGACAATGTGCACCCCAACATAAGGTAATTAAAATGAACAAAGCTTATTAAAGTATCTAAGTGAAATTTTGTGCAAAATTTAAGAGGTCGCCGATGGATTTCCCCTTATTTTTGTATTGATTAACATTTTACATACTTTGTGATGAAGTTGATATGTTCTTGAGATTATAAAGTACATGAAAATTTGTTCACCTTTTTGGTCAACCAATAACCCTAAGGAGAAACTTCCTGCTCTTGAAGTTCCCAAACATAAGCAGTTGAATTGCATTGGTAAGATTGTAGCTTATGAATGTGTATAAAAGGAAATTGGTGATATGTCAGTACACATGGGCTCTATAGCAACATATATGCCATAAAATTAGTAGAGCTAGTGTTCACCAATGCATCACCAATTTCATGTCCTGTAATATCATTAGCTACAATCTTATTGATGCAATTGTCACACTGTGCACCACTAATGTTTGGGAACATAAACATTGGCGGATCTAGGATTTAAAGGTTGTGGGTTCTCACTTCCTTTAACATAAACCTTTTAGCAATCATTAAGTATAAACTATACTAACTGAAACTCTTCAATAAAAAAATCCACTAATTAGGAAAAGGAAAAAGTGTAAGAAAACAAAAAGAAAAAAAAGCCCTTAATTAGATAGAAAAAGGAAAAAAATTAAAAAAGAAAAGAAAAAAAGGTGCAAAATTTGCTGCACAAAGAAAAGAAGGAAACAGTATAAGAAAAAAAAAGGTTAAAAAAAGAAGCCCTTGATTGGATAGAAAAAGGAAAAAACATTAAAAAAGAAAAGAAAAAAATGTTGTAAAATTAGATGCAAAAAGAAAAGAAAAAAAATAATGGGGCGGGTGGGATTTGAACCCTACCAGTGTGCTTTGCAGGCCTCTGGTTTCCATGTGTAAACCAGCGTGCCCATGAGTGCTTTCATATATATATATATATATA
>NC_028641.1:12282202-12318831 GCF_001406875.1 Solanum pennellii | reverse complement strand
TATATATATATATATATATATATATATATATATATGCAAAAAAAATTCGGAGTCAATGGGTGCTCGAGCACCCGAAACTCACTTATTGGGTTCGCCCCTGAACGTAAAGAGGAGGAAGTTCGTCTTTGCGGTTACTATTTGATCCAAAAGGACAAATATGCATATCATTATTTCTTATCTCAACAATATATTGATTGTATCGTAAAGCATTTGAAATGTTAATTAGAAACAAAATAACATATGCTTTATTTATGATCAAGTGCGGGTTGATGACGCCAGAATAGGCGAGATGTCTTTGATAATATACCAAAGAGAGATGAATCAAGAAAGTTGTATTGAAAAGGATGCCTCTAATTTTTATGGACATAGCTTGCGCAGAAGAACTAAAGAGGATCCTAGAGATATTAGTGCTCCAGTTCCGTATTACAACCTAAAATTTTTAGCCGGAACGGATCTGTGTAGCCATAAATTTCGGGGAATAACAACACTAGAAGAAATTCTAGTATATTTGTGAGTTAAAATTACCTCGTTCATGAATTTGTTGCATGAACTTCATGAATTTGACATGAAAATTATCTATTTGTTTTATGCATTTTCTTCGTCTAATGGTCTTATTAATAGTACTGCTCTACCTTTTATTTTCTTAGTTAAAGAGTGTTTTGCTCAAAATGTTAATTTTTTCAACATTGGTGGGAGAAAAGAACTTTTAAATGATTAAATATAGAAGAACTACTATGTTATTAAAGCGGTTAAGAAGATGTCTAGTCTTGTTTTACCGTTGTCAGTCACTCGGCTCAAATTGGAGTTTGGCAAATATATCCATCGAGAAATTTTTGTTTTGGACAAAAAAAAATAAACCCAAAAAATTTCTCGTGGCAGCATGAATTGAAGTGTGTGTGAAGAGACACATCCCTTCAGTCTAGGGTGTGCACTAGAGGTGTTAACTGCACTTGAACATGTGTCATTGCACAGATACAACACAACCTAAAAAATGTAACTTTACAAACTTTTTTGACGCGACGAAGAGCCTTTTGATGTTTACTACTAGGATTATAAGTGTATCTACTTGAGATACTAACAACATAAGTTATATCAGGTAAAGTTCACCATAAGCATTACAGTCCTAATTATTTTAGCATATTTTGTTTAAGAAACACTAGAATCTTTATTCTATTACAATTGTGTGCAAGGATCATAAGGAGATCTCCCTAAACTACATCAAAATAAACAATTTTTTTAAACTTGATTCTAATGTAATGAGGCTGACACTAAGAGAAATCATCAATGTTTCTTTTAATTTTGATTCCTAAAATTACATCTACTTCATACTGATTTTCCATTCCAAACATAGTAGACAAAAAGTTCTTTGTTTCATCAATAACATTCATTTTTGGAAAAAAATTAACAAGTGATCTACATATAATCCCGTAATTTGAACCTATCTTTTTGGAATAATCTGTCACGACCCAAAACCGAGCCGCGACTGGCACCCACACTTATCCTCCTATGTGAGCGAACCAACCAATCTAAACCTTAACATTTCAATTTAATATCAACAGAAAATAATGCGGAAGACTTAAACTCATTAATAAAAACCAATTCAATAACTTCTAAAATCCAACATCTATTATTCCCCAAAATCTGGAAGTCAACACCACAAGAACATCTATGATCAAATTACTAAACTAAGAGTATTCTAAGAAACTAAAATAAACAAAAGCTAGTCCATGCCGGAACTTCAAGGCATCAAGACATGAGGAAGAAGATCCAGTCCAAGCTAGAAGCATTAGCTCACCCTGAAATCCGGTGTAATGAAGACTGGCTAGAGTTGCGGTTGAGTTGAAGACGACGGTACGTTTGCTGCACTCCACAAATAACAAAGAAAACAAATACAAGTAGGGGTCAGTACAAAACACGGGTACTGAGTAGATATCATCGGCCAACTCAAAATAGAAAACAGTATATATCAGATAATATCATAAATCAACTACAATACTCAACGTGTAGCAACAACAAGTTCTATAATCATTAATAAACACCGCCAAGTTCACACATGAGGACTCAAGCCTCAATACCATACTCTTTTGGGAATTAGGTTCATTAGATTGAGTATATTAACATCTTTCAAGATTCTTTATCTTTATTCCTCTTGTGTCGGTACGTGACACTCCGCTCCACTACTACTATCCTGGTGTCGGAACGTGACACTCCGATCCATATACTATCCTGGTGCCGGAACGTGACACCCGATCCATATACTATCCTGGTGTCGGAACGTGACACTCCGATCCATATATATTTTCTATCCTGGTGCCGGAACGTGACACCCGATCCATATACTATCCTGGTGTCGGAACGTGACACTCCGATCCATATACTATCCTGGTGCCGGAACGTGACACCCGATCCATATACTATCCTGGTGTCGGAACGTGACACTCCGATCCATATATATATTCTATCCTGGTGCCGGAACGTGACACCCGATCCATATATATATATTCTATCCTGGTGCCGGAACGTGACACCCGATCCATATTTATATTCTATCCTGGTGCCGGAACGTGACACCCGATCCATATATATATTCTATCCTGGTGCCGGAACGTGACACCCGATCCATATTTATATTCTATCCTGGTGCCGGAACGTGACACCCGATCCATATATATATTCTATCCTGGTGCCGGAACGTGACACCCGATCCATATTTATATTCTATCCTGGTGCCGGAACGTGACACCCGATCCATATATATATTCTATCCTGGTGCCGGAACGTGACACCCGATCCACATTTATATTCTATCCTGGTGTCGGAACGTGACACTCCGATCCATATATATATTCTATCCTGGTGCCGGAACGTGACACCCGATCCACATTTATATTCTATCCTGGTGTCGGAACGTGACACTCCGATCCATATATATATTCTATCCTGGTGCCGGAACGTGACACCCGATCCACATTCATATTCTATCCTGGTGTCGGAACGTGACACTCCGATCCACATATATATTCTATCCTGGTGCCGGAACGTGACACCCGATCCATATTTATATTCTATCCTGGTGCCGGAACGTGACACCCGATCCATATTTATATTCTATCCTGGTGCCGGAACGTGACACCCGATCCATATTTATATTCTATCCTGGTGCCGGAACGTGACACCCGATCCATATTTATATTCTATCCTGGTGCCGGAACGTGACACCCGATCCATATTTATATTCTATCCTGGTGCCGGAACGTGACACCCGATCCATATTTATATTCTATCCTGGTGCCGGAACGTGACACCCGATCCATATTTATATTCTATCCTGGTGCCGGAACGTGACACCCGATCCATATATATATTCTATCCTGGTGCCGGAACGTGACACCCGATCCACATTTATATTCTATCCTGGTGTCGGAACGTGACACTCCGATCCATATATATATTCTATCCTGGTGCCGGAACGTGACACCCGATCCACATTTATATTCTATCCTGGTGTCGGAACGTGACACTCCGATCCATATATATATTCTATCCTGGTGCCGGAACGTGACACCCGATCCACATTCATATTCTATCCTGGTGTCGGAACGTGACACTCCGATCCACATATATATTCTATCCTGGTGCCGGAACGTGACACCCGATCCATATTTATATTCTATCCTGGTGCCGGAACGTGACACCCGATCCATATTTATATTCTATCCTGGTGCCGGAACGTGACACCCGATCCATATTTATATTCTATCCTGGTGCCGGAACGTGACACCCGATCCATATTTATATTCTATCCTGGTGCCGGAACGTGACACCCGATCCATATTTATATTCTATCCTGGTGCCGGAACGTGACACCCGATCCATATTTATATTCTATCCTGGTGCCGGAACGTGACACCCGATCCATATTTATATTCTATCCTGGTGCCGGAACGTGACACCCGATCCATATATATATTCTATCCTGGTGCCGGAACGTGACACCCGATCCACATTTATATTCTATCCTGGTGTCGGAACGTGACACTCCGATCCATATATATATTCTATCCTGGTGCCGGAACGTGACACCCGATCCACATTTATATTCTATCCTGGTGTCGGAACGTGACACTCCGATCCATATATATATTCTATCCTGGTGCCGGAACGTGACACCCGATCCACATTCATATTCTATCCTGGTGTCGGAACGTGACACTCCGATCCACATATATATTCTATCCTGGTGCCGGAACGTGACACCCGATCCATATTTATATTCTATCCTGGTGCCGGAACGTGACACCCGATCCATATTTATATTCTATCCTGGTGCCGGAACGTGACACCCGATCCATATTTATATTCTATCCTGGTGCCGGAACGTGACACCCGATCCATATTTATATTCTATCCTGGTGCCGGAACGTGACACCCGATCCATATATATATTCTATCCTGGTGCCGGAACGTGACACCCGATCCACATTTATTTTATCCTGGTGTCGGAACGTGTCACCCGATCCATATACTATCCTGGTGTCGGAACGTGACACTCCGATCCATATATATATTCTATCCTGGTGCCGGAACGTGACACCCGATCCATATTCTTATTCTATCCTGGTGCCGGAACGTGACACCCGATCCATATTTATATTCTATCCTGGTGCCGGAACGTGACACCCGATCCATATATATATTCTATCCTGGTGCCGGAACGTGACACCCGATCCACATTTATATTCTATCCTGGTGTCGGAACGTGACACTCCGATCCATATATATATTCTATCCTGGTGCCGGAACGTGACACCCGATCCACATTTATATTCTATCCTGGTGTCGGAACGTGACACTCCGATCCATATATATATTCTATCCTGGTGCCGGAACGTGACACCCGATCCACATTTATATTCTATCCTGGTGTCGGAACGTGACACTCCGATCCATATATATATTCTATCCTGGTGCCGGAACGTGACACCCGATCCACATTCATATTCTATCCTGGTGTCGGAACGTGACACTCCGATCCACATATATATTCTATCCTGGTGCCGGAACGTGACACCCGATCCATATTTATATTCTATCCTGGTGCCGGAACGTGACACCCGATCCATATTTATATTCTATCCTGGTGCCGGAACGTGACACCCGATCCATATTTATATTCTATCCTGGTGCCGGAACGTGACACCCGATCCATATTTATATTCTATCCTGGTGCCGGAACGTGACACCCGATCCATATTTATATTCTATCCTGGTGCCGGAACGTGACACCCGATCCATATTTATATTCTATCCTGGTGCCGGAACGTGACACCCGATCCATATTTATATTCTATCCTGGTGCCGGAACGTGACACCCGATCCATATATATATTCTATCCTGGTGCCGGAACGTGACACCCGATCCACATTTATATTCTATCCTGGTGTCGGAACGTGACACTCCGATCCATATATATATTCTATCCTGGTGCCGGAACGTGACACCCGATCCACATTTATATTCTATCCTGGTGTCGGAACGTGACACTCCGATCCATATATATATTCTATCCTGGTGCCGGAACGTGACACCCGATCCACATTCATATTCTATCCTGGTGTCGGAACGTGACACTCCGATCCACATATATATTCTATCCTGGTGCCGGAACGTGACACCCGATCCATATTTATATTCTATCCTGGTGCCGGAACGTGACACCCGATCCATATTTATATTCTATCCTGGTGCCGGAACGTGACACCCGATCCATATTTATATTCTATCCTGGTGCCGGAACGTGACACCCGATCCATATTTATATTCTATCCTGGTGCCGGAACGTGACACCCGATCCATATATATATTCTATCCTGGTGCCGGAACGTGACACCCGATCCACATTTATTTTATCCTGGTGTCGGAACGTGTCACCCGATCCATATACTATCCTGGTGTCGGAACGTGACACTCCGATCCATATATATATTCTATCCTGGTGCCGGAACGTGACACCCGATCCATATTCTTATTCTATCCTGGTGCCGGAACGTGACACCCGATCCATATTTATATTCTATCCTGGTGCCGGAACGTGACACCCGATCCATATATATATTCTATCCTGGTGCCGGAACGTGACACCCGATCCACATTTATATTCTATCCTGGTGTCGGAACGTGACACTCCGATCCATATATATATTCTATCCTGGTGCCGGAACGTGACACCCGATCCACATTTATATTCTATCCTGGTGTCGGAACGTGACACTCCGATCCATATATATATTCTATCCTGGTGCCGGAACGTGACACCCGATCCACATTTATATTCTATCCTGGTGTCGGAACGTGACACTCCGATCCATATATATATTCTATCCTGGTGCCGGAACGTGACACCCGATCCACATTCATATTCTATCCTGGTGTCGGAACGTGACACTCCGATCCACATATATATTCTATCCTGGTGCCGGAACGTGACACCCGATCCATATTTATATTCTATCCTGGTGCCGGAACGTGACACCCGATCCATATTTATATTCTATCCTGGTGC
This sequence comes from Solanum pennellii, assembly GCF_001406875.1. Taxonomy (NCBI): domain Eukaryota; kingdom Viridiplantae; phylum Streptophyta; class Magnoliopsida; order Solanales; family Solanaceae; genus Solanum; species Solanum pennellii. The sequence goes on along the minus strand of NC_028641.1, from coordinate 12,312,268 downwards.
CGGAACGTGACACCCGATCCATATTTATATTCTATCCTGGTGCCGGAACGTGACACCCGATCCATATTTATATTCTATCCTGGTGCCGGAACGTGACACCCGATCCATATTTATATTCTATCCTGGTGCCGGAACGTGACACCCGATCCATATTTATATTCTATCCTGGTGCCGGAACGTGACACCCGATCCATATTTATATTCTATCCTGGTGCCGGAACGTGACACCCGATCCATATATATATTCTATCCTGGTGCCGGAACGTGACACCCGATCCACATTTATATTCTATCCTGGTGTCGGAACGTGACACTCCGATCCATATATATATTCTATCCTGGTGCCGGAACGTGACACCCGATCCACATTTATATTCTATCCTGGTGTCGGAACGTGACACTCCGATCCATATATATATTCTATCCTGGTGCCGGAACGTGACACCCGATCCACATTCATATTCTATCCTGGTGTCGGAACGTGACACTCCGATCCACATATATATTCTATCCTGGTGCCGGAACGTGACACCCGATCCATATTTATATTCTATCCTGGTGCCGGAACGTGACACCCGATCCATATTTATATTCTATCCTGGTGCCGGAACGTGACACCCGATCCATATTTATATTCTATCCTGGTGCCGGAACGTGACACCCGATCCATATTTATATTCTATCCTGGTGCCGGAACGTGACACCCGATCCATATATATATTCTATCCTGGTGCCGGAACGTGACACCCGATCCACATTTATTTTATCCTGGTGTCGGAACGTGTCACCCGATCCATATACTATCCTGGTGTCGGAACGTGACACTCCGATCCATATATATATTCTATCCTGGTGCCGGAACGTGACACCCGATCCATATTCTTATTCTATCCTGGTGCCGGAACGTGACACCCGATCCATATTTATATTCTATCCTGGTGCCGGAACGTGACACCCGATCCATATTTATATTCTATCCTGGTGCCGGAACGTGACACCCGATCCATATTTATATTCTATCCTGGTGCCGGAACGTGACACCCGATCCATATTTATATTCTATCCTGGTGCCGGAACGTGACACCCGATCCATATTTATATTCTATCCTGGTGCCGGAACGTGACACCCGATCCATATTTATATTCTATCCTGGTGCCGGAACGTGACACCCGATCCATATTTATATTCTATCCTGGTGCCGGAACGTGACACCCGATCCATATTTATATTCTATCCTGGTGCCGGAACGTGACACTCGATCCATATATATATTCTATCCTGGTGCCGGAACGTGACACCCGATCCACATATATACTATCCTGGTGTCGGAACGTGACACTCCGATCCATATATATATTCTATCCTGGTGCCGGAACGTGACACCCGATCCATATTTATATTCTATCCTGGTGCCGGAACGTGACACCCGATCCATATTTATATTCTATCCTGGTGCCGGAACGTGACACCCGATCCATATTTATATTCTATCCTGGTGCCGGAACGTGACACCCGATCCATATTTATATTCTATCCTGGTGCCGGAACGTGACACCCGATCCATATTTATATTCTATCCTGGTGCCGGAACGTGACACCCGATCCATATTTATATTCTATCCTGGTGCCGGAACGTGACACCCGATCCATATTTATATTCTATCCTGGTGCCGGAACGTGACACCCGATCCATATTTATATTCTATCCTGGTGCCGGAACGTGACACCCGATCCATATTTATATTCTATCCTGGTGCCGGAACGTGACACTCGATCCATATATATATTCTATCCTGGTGCCGGAACGTGACACCCGATCCACATATATACTATCCTGGTGTCGGAACGTGACACTCCGATCCATATATATATTCTATCCTGGTGCCGGAACGTGACACCCGATCCATATTTATATTCTATCCTGGTGCCGGAACGTGACACCCGATCCATATTTATATTCTATCCTGGTGCCGGAACGTGACACCCGATCCATATATATATTCTATCCTGGTGCCGGAACGTGACACCCGATCCACATTTATTCTATCCTGGTGTCGGAACGTGACACCCCATCCCCTAATCTCATTACTTTAGTTCATCAAGCCTTCTTTTATACCAAGGCATCATCATTAACAAAGTAAAATTAGGGTTCTTCAAGATTTGGGATTCAATAGCTTCATCATGCTAATTTCATCATAATTATATATAAAATCACATCATGCATGCACACAATTAAGCATATAGAAGGCTTTATAATACTACCCAATACATATCATTCGCTATTAAGAGTTTACTACGAATAGCATAAACCCTAACCTACCTCCACCGAAGATTCGTGATCAAGCAAGCAAATTCCCCAAATTCTTGTTGTCCTCTTCGTTTCTCTCTCTCTCTACTCGTTCTCCCTCTCTTTCTGTTCTTTTTCTTTTTCTTATTCAAACCCTCTTTCTTTTACCCTAATTAGCATATAATTAAGTATAAAGATGACAATAATATCCCACTAATTAACTCAATGTTACCTCTTTTAACCCCCAAGGAATTAGACTTATTAACATTTTCCCACTAACTTTATAATTAAAGCAGGAATAGTCCAAAACGCCCCTTAAATTACTAAGCTGAATCCGACCCAGCCTAGGTTTACGCAGCCTGTGACGGGCCGTCGTGCCTGCGACGGTCCGTCCTGCTGCTCCGTCACAGAGTTCAGAGACTCAATTTCCTTGAAGAGTCTGTGACGGTCCGTCGTGCCCACGACGGTCCGTCCTGCCATTCCTTTACGAAGTTCAGAGAGTCGATTTCAGTACCCAAATTTCAGAATTCTAAGTCTTTTGGAACGAGACCCCCTTGACGGCCCGTCGTGCCCATGACGGTCCGTCGTGGGTTCCGTCGACTCACACAGTTTTTCCAGAAATAAAATCTGCTGCTCAAAACGACTAAACAGGTCGTTACATAATCATAGGTATAAGATTAATTGACAGGAAAATCACTATCAACTAATGTGATATAAGACTTTTCATACCGCTTCTTAGGTGTCTATTTTAGCCTATACAAGGACTTACTTAAGTTGAATAATTTATTATCTTCTCCTGGAACCACAAAACCTTTGGGTTGAGTTAAATATATCTATTTGTCTAATTCACTATTTAAAATATTGTTTTGACATCCATTTTATCACTAAATTATGAAAAGTGGAAAACGCAATAAGACTCCTTACGGTCATTATTTTTGTCAAAATAGAATAAATATCAAAATAATCAACACCTTTCTTTTGGTTAAAACTTCTCATCAAGATTCTAGCCTTATATTTATCAATTGTAGCTTCGGGTCTCAATTTCTTCCTAAATGTCCACTTGCTACATATGAATGTAAAACCTTTAGGCAAATCATACAAGTCAGAATTGTGATTTGGAACTATAAAGTTTAATTCATTTTTAAGACCTTCTTTTAAAAATATCACATATATTATCTCATACTATAGAGTTCAATTCATTTTTAATATGTTCTACTTAAAATATCACATATGGTGCTATCTCTTAACCTATAGTTAATGAATGTAATGAATGTCTAAGAATCACTGGGGGAGTTATGCTTACCACCGAGAGGATTTGAAGAAGGGGTGGATACTCTTTGTGAGCAGAGATGTCGTATCCAATGTACCTCTGAAGATGAGTACTCTTCGTGAGTTGAGATGTAGTACTTAGAAGACATATCCTTATCCCTTAACTATGTGCCAGGATATGTTTATCTATTGGAGATCCAAGTAAGGCTAAGATAATGACCCTACTTTAGGCAAGTGGGGATCCATCATCCAGTAGGGTTTAATACCGGGATTCCATGTCTAGTTTCCATAGTCTATGTCCGTTAAAGCTAGCCCCCACAAAGAATGTAATGAACTAACTCTTTTTAAGGGTGTACTACTTAGGATAGGTGGTGGAATGAGAGGCTATTTATCCTTCGCACAAGTAGACATTCGAAAGAAGTTTTTGTGTGTCCTTATATGAAAATGTATGAATGGTTTACTATATAATGTTAATGAGGTAAGTTGACTTTATGTCTAATGTCAATGAAGCATGTTGGTCTTATGTCAAAAGTGATGAAAGCTATGTAAATGATGAATGTGATGTACCTAGTCTATGGTTATTCTCAAGGAGCACTAAGGTGGGAGTAGTAGTATGGGATGCTACTTTCACATTGTACTAAGTATTACTTGGGGTTTGTCTTGGAGGATGGTGTTTATGTGAAGTTCGTAAAGACATGTATGTTTCCTCTAGTATTTTTATTAATTAGTGTTGACATGTTAAATTGAAATGGAGCATGCTTATCTTTGGTAGTCCTAAGGATCCTTAGGTGTGTAATGAAGAGGTTGTATGGGAGGTCTCTTCATGTCTTACCTAGGTGAGTCTTAGGATAACTTTGGATAGGAAGGTCTAAATTGTAAAAATGGATTACTTGATGAATGTGATTAAAAGTTGAGGTTTACGAAATTTTAGTTGTATATGAAATTATGCTTTGTAAACTTGATTCACGAAGGTTTACTAAAATAGCATGAAAGTATGTTTAAACTACAATGTCCTTTTAGCATGTTTTTGCATATTACCATACTTAGTACAATGTTTGTACTAACTCCATATTCTTCTATATTTCTATAAGTATAGGTGGAACACAAGTGAAGGTTCTTAGATGGTGAAGCTTGGGAAGTTGATTCTCTCAAGATTTATATGTCCTCATATGTATTGAGGACATGAACTATGTTTCTTTTAGTTTCCTTCATTTAATACATTGTTTAAGACTTAGTATGTTTCTTTTAATGTAAAGGGTCGTGACCCTATGATATTAAGGCGTGTCTAAGATGGCTTGAGATGCATTTTGTCATTTTTGTATATTTTTTTTCTTATGAATCATTGAACCTCATAAGCAAACAAAGGAGGAAGAGAGGTAGAAAAAACTCAAATGAACAAAGAGAGATGACAAAATTGTGGTATCCCTATTTACTATAAAGAACCCACCACTGACTTAGTTGATTAGATATGATGGATTTTTATATTATTTTAGGAAAATAGACTAGTTGTATGCTTGTTATGCCTCATGCGATTATAGAACCAAAATAGTCAAGTTTTAATTTCTTAGTGGTCTAGCCTTAGAGTGGAAACGTATTCTAGAAGTGCCTATGGTTTGATATTTTTATGCCTTAACACTAGAGATTTCAGTCTCCAAGGGATGAAATTTTGTAGTCTCTCTTTGTTCATTTGTGCTTTTTCTACCTCTCTTCCTCTTAAGTTTGTTTAGGAGGTTCAATGGTTCACTAGAAAACAAATATACAAAAATAACCAAATTAATCTAAATTAATTCTCATACACAACCAATATCACAGTACATATTCGAAAAAAAGGACTGAATGCCAATCACATACCGAAAATAGTAATTGGTTCAGTGTCAATTCTTAACTCTTGTTGTGGTTGCACAAAAGATAGGGACACGGTTTTGTCACAACAAGATGCTGGCACAGATGTAGAGAATGGGATTATTAGACAATGCTTATAATACATGTTCTGCATTTACACTAGCATCTTATTGTGAACAAATCGTTTCCCTATATTTTTGCAATCATAAAGAGAGTTCAAGATTGATACAGAAGAACCTAGTTACTATTTGTGGCATATGCTAAGTGTTTCAGTCATTTTTTTAAATACTTCTTGTGTAGAAGAACGGAACTAAGGTGGATTTTTTCTTATTTGTAAATCTACTTTCTAGTGAATGGTTGAACCTCCTAAATAGACTGAGGAGGAAGTGAGGTAGAAAAAGCATACGATCTCTCTTGAATTATCTTTAGTCATTGCATGTCCCCTTAAGTACATACAATTTAGGATTCATTTATAACCAAAATTGATGCCTAAAGAATATTTGACAAGAAAAGAAGGGGGGATAATCTCAACAAAATTGGGGATCAAAATTTTGAATTGTTGATTTTTGAAGAGATAAATTCAAAAAAAATAGGAGAAAAAGAATCTGAAACAAAAGGTGACAACATGGGTGGGGCTATCTGCCCCTAGAATAATTTAAGGGACATGGTGGCGTTTTGGAGGTAGAAAACATGATGGATTGAGCTCAAAATCCGGTGAAGTTTTGGGGGTTTGTATTTTGCAAGGAAAAGGGCTTCTAGGGTTTCTAGTTCATTTGGGAAAGAAAGAAATGACGAAGAAAAGAAAAGGAATAGAGGTATTTATTTGAGGGGTTTGTGATGAACGATAGTGTCCGATTGAATTATATTTGGGCTGACAGTAGGTTTGAAGAAACAAGTCATTCGTATTTTAGCAAAACACATTAGCTTGAAATAATTCAAACTCGATAAATTGAAAATAAGATAAATTATATCTAATTGTTTATCAAGATTATTAAGCTTTTAACAATGAGATTCGAAACTATAAAGATTAATTCATTTATAACACCTTCTTTTAAAAATATCACATATGTTGATCTCATACTATAGAGTTTAATTCATTTTTAATATCTTCTTTTAAAAATATCACATATGGTGCTAGATGTACACTAATTCTTATATCAAAATTTTTAGTCAAAGTACAGTGATAAAATCATAAGAAAGCTGGTGTCAATTCTACATCGTTTACTCCTTGTAAGTTCATTTTTATGCTTCTCAGAAATAACTTCATAAGAAGAAACAACATAAGGATCAATAAACATAATGTAGAAGCATCATTTTACATATCACTGAACACATTATTTTTCAAAGGAAACTTGCTAAAAATTCAGCAACTCTAGATTCACAAATAGAAAAATTATTTGAAAACAAAATTCTATATGCAGCACTCTTTTCACATAACCAATAAAGACAATGTCAATAGTCTTACAGAACTACATTTACTCATTTAAGATAAGGTTGACTTACCTTTGCCAAAGACCTCAAAAATTTTAGAAATTTCAAATTATGAGAAAAACCTTTCTATAATAAATATGAAGTCTTGTCAAACGTTTTATGAGAGACCATTATGAATATAACATACAGATAACAAAGCTTCCCCCCTACATGTTGTTAGATAGACTCGAGCTTAAAAGCATAGAATTTATTATTTCATCAAGGGTTTTAAATTTTTGTTCAGCTACACCATTTTGTTGGGATATAACGAGCACTAAGCTCATGTATAATATCATTTTTCTCACAAATATACTCTAGAGTTTTCGTATTATATTTACTACCCCTACCAGATCTAAAAATCTCTTGATTTTCCTGTCTAATTTATTTTCTACTTCGATTATGAAGAACATACTTTCAACCTCATCTATAGATATAAGACGATATACCTTAGTTATATCTAGAAAAATAATATATTCTTCAACTTTTTCAAACACTATTATTGAAGTTTGTTAAATTTGAATATATTAGTTCAAACAATTGAATTTTTGTACTAATAATAGATTTCAAAGGTTTCCTTGCTTGTTTTACTTTTACATATACAAGATATTTTGAAAAATTATCAATTTTTATCATAGAAATTAATTACATTTTTCTAAGTCTTTTGATAGAAACATACTAACATGACCTACTCTACCATAGCATAAATTAATAGACTTTAAAATATAAGCAGAATTTGAAATACTAGCATTATTAATAATCTATTGAACAATGTTCAACACAAATAATCCTCCACTAAGATATCCCTTCCCAATAAAGTCTCCTCCCTAAGAAAAAATTATTTTATCACCTTCAAAAATAAGTTTAAGGCCTATTTTATTGAAAAGTACTCCGAAAACTATATTTCTACAGGTAGAGTACATACAAAACATTATTCAAGGATGAAGTTTTTTCTGGAGTTACATTAAGTAAAAAATTTCCTTTATCCATTAATCATGCAGTAGAGAACCCATGTAAACACACTTGCCATTAGTAGACTGTTCAAAGTCATGGAATAACTCTTTGTTGGCACAAATATGTTTTGAAGCGTCTGTGTCCAACACCAATTAATATTGTTAGACACTAGAACAACTACAACAATAATTACTTCATTAGCCTCAACAAGATGAGCTTGACCATCAGCTTGTCTTTCTTACCGTAAGTTCTGCCCTTGTCTTACTTATCAGTGGCTAGATTACAACTAAGTTTTCCGTAGACATAGAAAGGATCCTTAGATTTTTGAATTTGAATCTTTGACTTGTTAGTGTAATTATTTTTCTTTGTATGTCCCTTTTTTATGAAATTCTTGAGATTGCCTTTAAACATGTCATTCATAAAATTACCAGAAAATTCAATAGGAATCTGTGGAAGAATTAAGTAAAAACCTTTCATCTAATTTTTTTAGACAGTTCGCCTCTTCAGTTCTCATGTGACCAAATAATTTCTTATGCAGATAATTTTATTTTCTTCAAATTCAGTTGATGCCTATAATTACTCCAAGTTTGTGGACATTTTTCAAGCACAACACATTAGCCTAAAAAATCTCAAACATCTTCATGCCCTTGTTCAGAAAATCAACAATAAAGTTCTCATATTCACAAATTTGTTCCATGATTAGCTTATTGTAACCATTTGAAACTTAATCTACTGACCATCATATTTTTTCTTTCAGCATCATCAACACTATATTTTTTTCAAACCAAACATATATTTTCTTAGCAAATATTTGATTAACAAATAAATGATTAGTAATTGGTTAAAAATCATCAGTAGAAGGTTTGTTAAATAAAATATAATCAACTTCTAAATCTTCAAATAAACTAAGATGCTTATGTGACCAGCGTTTAAAATTATTTTCATCCAAATACTCGAGCTTTGAAAGATTAGAAAAAGTTTATTCAACGAAATAGTCATTTACAAATATTGTATTCGGAAAATTGCTTTCAAATTATTAGGGAAATAATATAATATTGATATCAGACAAGAATTAGAATAGTAAGTTAATTATGACAAACACTACATAACGCTAATTTACTGCCATTAAAGAAATGTTGGCCCGACTTTTATGTTAATAGTTAAGTCCAGTCACTCTCCAAGCTTCTACAGATCTTCCAAACACGTGTACTTGTGGTTGGAAGTTTGGAGTTGGAAAAAAATAGTTGTCTAAATAATAACAATAGGTAGAAAAATATTTCAGACATTACATGAATAGGGGAAAGAGATTGAATGAAAGTGAGATTTTCATTTCTCTTCTATAAATTAGTTCACAAATCATAGTCCTTAAATAGGCAGAACATTTATGTTTTCATTAGAATGTAAGTAGTTAAAGTAAAATTAATGAACTAAAATATTACTTTTGCTTTGACGAAATTTTGTCATAATGCAAAGTAATTTCGAGTCTACCGAATAGTTTCAATATTTTCTTACGAAGTTAAACTATCACTTGAATAAAATGTGAACCATATATAAGGAAGTAGATCTCCTATTTCACTTCAATTCACGACTTAAATGTTCACATAGATTAATTATGGAGAATTATTAGATGATATTATCCTTTGCATTAAATAAAATCTACAAACCTGAGTCACCAGAACAACTGTTCGAACCAAGAATAGCTCTATAGGGAAAAAACTTCTGAAGAAGGTAAGTAAAGCTTCTTAGAATCATTATTGTAAGGGTCTTCCAAGAACTAGTCTCCATGTAAACATGGTCTTCTACCTTAATGCAGCCTCCATAACTTCCAGATGATAACTAAAAAATAAAATCAACAAATATATTACATAATTATTTCTCCGTCGAGCACAAGCTCCTAATTATTGGAGTTGATTACACTAGAGAATACAAGAGATAAATTGATTTCAAGAGTCCTAGTTATACTTCAAATAAACTACTAAAAATACTGTTAAATACAAGTAGGCCTTTACTACTACTAAAATAAATAAGAAATAGTATTTTATTTTTGAACTAAAATGGGCTCCAAAATAACCGAAACAATACAAATGCATGTCATTTTGGCTTTGATCTATTTTTAGTAACAAAATTACTCGAAATCTCATATTCATTTAGTTATTTTTAAATATTTTTCCAATGGTAGGATCAATAACAAAATAATTGTAACTCATCTTCTTATAAATCATGAAACTAAAAGGAGTTTGTACCTCCAAGAATGATGCAAAGTGAAATAGTACTTAAATTTACACTAAAAGAAAACATTGAAGTGTGACGACTTGATTTATAATTGAGTTTCTCATATAGTTAGGAAAGTAAAATCAAGGTAAAGAGTTAGTACATTTTGAGTTAATACAAGTCATTCAATTTAAATTCCAACCAATTACAAGCACGCTTCAAACTAAATAATCAAAAGATAAGTAGAATATTGACATAAATACTACATTTGACAAAATACTATTTGTATCATTTTTTTGTATTAAAAATGCAATTCCAACTTGTAATGTATATCAAACTCGGAGCAAAAAAGAAACCAACCATTAGTCTTAACCAATTCCTTTTTTCATTTTAAACTTAGAAGATAACTTATTACATGACATATAACATACCAAAAAATAGCAGATCACATCAAAAATCAAATAAAGGATCTTGGTGAAATATAACTTTTTAAGGAGCAACTAAGTCCTGTACAAATTTGAAATTCAAAAAATAAGAAAATGATCGAGAAGTAACCTTGAATTATCTTCTGCATCTGATGGGAATGAGTGAAAAATGATTTTTTCCTTGAAGAAAAACTTGTACAACATAGATATTTTACAATTGACGAGCTTTAACACAAGGGAATTTTTTCACTACATGTCCCTTTAATTACAATTTAAGATTCATTTATGATGTATATGCATAAGATGTCTTATGAAGTTGAGAATATGTGTCTTGAAGATGCTATGCCTAAATGAAGTACAACGTGAATGTGAAGCATGATAGTGTGTGAATTATGATTAATGCAGTATGATTATGTTTAAAAGTCAATGTTATGAATATGGTGGTTATGTGAAGAGTGTTGTCACATATACTCACATGCACACACTTTGAATGAATGAACGAATGAAGTTGATGAATAAAAATGGGATATTCTAGGGTAGGCAGTATTCGGGAGCAGAGATGAAGTATATAGTACCAACCCTACTATTCCTAAGAACTCCATTGAATGAAAAAGGGGGATTTTGGGGTGAACACTCTTCGTCAGTTGAGATGAAGTGTTTAGTAGCAACCTCACTATTCCCAAAACTTTTCAAAGAATGGTTGAAATTTGGATAATCTTCGTGAGTTGAAATGAAGTATCAAAAAGTAACCTCTAGAGATGAGTGCTCTTCGTTAGTTAAGATGAAGTACTTAATAGCAATCTATTAACCTATAGTTAATGAATGTAATGAATGTCTAAGACTCAGTGGGGGAGTTATGCTTACCATTGAGAGGTTTTGAAGAAGGGGTGGATACTCTTTGTGAGCAGAGATGTCGTATCTAATGTACCTCTGAAGATGAGTACTCTTCGTGAGTTGAGATGCAGTACTTAGAAGCAATCTCCTTATCCCTTAACTATGTGCCAGCATATGTTTATCTATTGGAGATCCAAGTAAAGGCTAAGATAATGACCCTACATTAGGTAAGTGAGGATCCATCATCCGGTAGGGGTTAATACCGGGATTCCATGTCTAGTTATCATGGCCTATGTCGGTTAAAGCTAGCCCCCACAAACGAATGTAATGTACTACTTAGGGTAGGTGGTGGAATGAGAGGCTATTTATCCTTCGCACAAGTAGACATTTGAAGGAAGTTTTGGTGTGTCCTTATATGAAAATATATGAATGGTTTACTATATAATGTTAATGAGGTAAGTTGACTTTATGTCTAATGTTAATGAAGCATGTTGGTCTTATGACTAAAGTGATGAAAGCTATGTAAATGATGAATGTGATGTGCCTAGTCTATGGTGATTCTCAAGGAGCACTAAGGTGGTAGTACTAGTATGAGATGCTACATTCACATTGCACTAAGTGTACCTTGGGGGTTGTCTTGGAGGATGGTCTTTATGTGAAGTTACTAAAGACATGTATGTATCCTCTAGTGTTTTTAGTAATGAGTGTTGACATTTTAAATTGAAATGGAGCATGCTTATCTTTGGTAGTCTTAAGTATCCTTAGGTGTGTAATGAAGATGTTGTATGGGCGGTCTCTTTATTTCTTACCTAGGTGAGTCTTACGATAACTTTGGATAGGAAGGTCTAAATGATAAAAATGGATTACTTGATGAATGTGACTAAATGTTGAGGTTAAAGATGTTTTAGTTGTATGTGAAATGGTGCTTGGTAAACTTGATTCATGAAGGTTTTAATAAAATTGCATGAAAACTATGTTTCAACTACAATGTCGTTTTTCAGATGTTTTTGCATATTACCATACTTAGTACAATGTTTGTACTAACTCTATATTCTTATATATTTCTATAAGTATAGGTGGAAGACAAGTGAAGGTTCATAGAAGGTGAAGCTTGGGAAGTTTATTCTCTCAAGATTTGTATGTCCTCATATGTTTGAGGACGTGAAGTATGTTTGTTTTAGTTTCTTTCATTTAATACATTGTTTAAGACTTAGTATGTTTCTTTTAATGTAAAGGGTCGTGACCCTATGATCTTAAGACGTGTCTAAGATGGCTTGAGATGCATTTTCTCATTTTGTATATTTTTTTCTTATGAATCATTGAACCTCCTAAGCAAACAAAGGAGGAAGAGAGGTAGAAAAAACCCAAATGAACAAAGAGAGACGACAAATTGTGCTATCTCTATTTATTATAAAGAACCACGACTGACTTAGTAGATTAGATATGTTGGATTTTTATATTATTTTAGGCATAGACTAGTTGTATGCTTGTTATGCCTCATGCGATTATAGAACCCAAATAATCAAGTTTTAGTTTCTTAGTGGTCTAGCCTTAGACTGGAAACGTAGTCTAGAAGTGCCTAAGGTTTGATATTTTTATACCTTAAGGCTAGAGAGTTCAGTCTCCAAGGGATGAAATTTTGTAGTCTCTCTTTGTTCATTTGTGCTTTTTCTACCTCTCTTCCTCTTAAGTTTGTTTAGTAGGTTCAATGGTTCACTAGAAAACAAATTTACAAAAATAACCAAATTAATCTCAATTCATTCTCATACACAACCAATATCACAGTACATATTCGAAAAAAAGGTGTGAATGCCAATCACATACCGAAAGTAGTAATTGGTTCAGTGTCAATTACTAACTCTTGTTGTGGTTGCACAAAAGATTGGGACACGGTTTTGTCACAACAAGATGCTAGCACAGATGTAGAGAATGGGATAATTAGACAATGCTTATAATACATGTTCTGCATTTACGCTAGCATCTTATTGTGAGAAAATCTCTTCCCTATCTATTTGCAATCATAGGGAGAGTTCAAGATTGATACAGAAGATCCTAGTTACTATTTCTGGCATATGCTAAGTGTTTCAGTCATTTTTTATGAATATACTTCTTGTGGAGAAGAACGGAACTAAGGTGGGTTTTTTCTTATTTGTAAATCTACTTTCTAATGAATGGTTGAACCTCCTAAATATACTGAGGAGGAAGTGAGGTAGAAAAAGCATAAATGAAAACAAAATCCAGAGCGAAAATGTTAATAAAACTAGTTGGCAAAAGTAATGCTCAAAATTAGGTGGATGTTCATGGAAAGTTCATTGTTGTCATCCAAAGACTTGGTGAAGAAGGAATCTTTAGCACATAAACGTATTGCAATTTCATTTAATATTGTCAATCCCTGAGATATATGGGCATATAGATATAATCTAGCTAATAATTCTAGGCTGAAATGCGAAATTGGGACATTGATCTCTCTTGAATTATCTTTAGTCATTGTGTGCACACATTATGTATTTAAAAAATAAAGGTATCATGTATGGTGCAACCAGTCTTGGTTTATCTCTTTTGGGTATAGTATCAAAGAAACCTGGCTTATTCCGGTTTCAACAACTCACACATGATGATACCCAACCCGAATAATATTTTTAGGGTGAACCAATCGGTGTCCCGTTAAAGGTTGCATGAAATATCACATATACACTTTAATTGTTGTATGTTCAATTTGAACACGTGTAATAGCCATTTACTGTGTCATTTCGACGCTTAATTTATATTCCCAGATCCAACTAAAGCTTATGTTGACTAATGCTTTTGCTGGAAAAATAGACAAATCTTTAAGTGACAAGTGGATTTTTTCTTATATGAAAAAAAATCAATTTTAACTACTTTTTTTCTCCGGGTCTATAATCCCAAGCCCTGGACTCCATTTCTTCATCTTCTTCTTTTTAACTCCACCAAGAACGCATAATCATTCAGTAATCTCAGTAATTTCATTCTTCTTATTTTGTGCCTCAAAATTAGTATTTTTTTCTTCTCAGTAATTTCACTGCAATTTTTTTTTTAAAAAAAATATTTCTTCTTATCCATTTTCTATGTTTAATCTCTTCTATCCCAACCCATTTCCTCCATCTTTTTTTTTCTTTTCACTTATGTATTTTTGTCATTTACGAATACTCATTATAATGTAGTAGTAGATACAAATAAAAAAATAAACTTTTTTGAAATATTTATTTCCATTGTAGTCAGAGAGGATCCGATAATTATCAATTAAATAATTTCATTATATATGTCTCCTCTAGTGGATATAGTGCAAAAGAAGTGGAAAATTTTTTTTTTTGTGTATTTTATATTAGTATTGAATGATGGATAAAAATTAAATTAGATTTTCAGGGAATAACAAAAAAACTTAGTAGTATACATGCCCAACTAAAATAATACATTTTCTCAAAATTTGGTTGGTGATGAGGGATGGTCTATGGTTGCAGAGAAAATAAGCGAGCGGGAAGGAGTAAAAAAAATAATCAATGGAGAGTGGTGAAAGATTACAGAGAGAAACAGTGAGGAAGAAGAAGAAAGAGAAAAAAATTTACCAAAAAGGCTTCTCAAACGCGCATAAAATACGTGTTACACAATTACTATGTTGAGTCAGCAAAAAGTGTCTAAATGACAATGTGCAGCCCTACATAAGGTTTTTAAAATGATCAAAGTTTAGTTAAAGTGTCTAAGTGAAATTTTGGGCCAAATTTACAAAGTCACCTATGGGTTTCCCCTTATTTTTATATTGATTAACATTTTGCATACTTTGTGATGTAGTTGATATGTTCTTTAAATGATAAAGTACATGAAATTTTGTTCATCTTTTGGGTCAACCAATAACCCTAAGGAGAAACTTCCTTTTCTTGAAGTTCCCAAACATAAGCAGTTGAATTGCATTCATAAGATTGTAGCTGATGAAAGTGTATAAAAGGAAATTGGTGATATGTCAGCACAAATGGGCTCTCTAGCGACATATATGCCATAAAATTAGTAGACCTAGTGTTCACAAATGAATCACCAATTTCATGTCATGGAATTTCATTAGCTACAATCTTATTGATGCGATTGTCACACCGTGCACCACTAATGTTTGGGAACTTAAAGGGGAGGAAGTTCGTCCTTGCGGTTACTATTTTATCCAAAAGGTGAATAAATATGCATATACTTATTTCTTATCTAAAAAGTGTATTGATTGTATCATAAAGCATGTGAAATGTTAATTAGAAACAAAATAACATATGATTTGTTTATAATCAAGTACGGCTTAATGTCGCCAGAATTGGCCGGCATGTCTTTGATAGTATACAAAAGAGAGATGAATCAAGAAAGTTGTATTGAAAAGGATACCTTTAATTTTTAAAGACATAGCTTGCGCACATGAACTAAAGAGAATCGTAGAGATATTAGTGCCCCAGTTCCGTATCAACATCTTTCTTTTCGTTAAAACTCCTCATCAAAATTCTAGCCTTATATTTATCAATTGTAGCTTCGGGTCTCAATTTCTTCTTATATGTCCACTTGCTACATATGAATTTACAACCTTTAGGATAATCAAACAAGTCTGAAGTGTGATTCGAAACTATAAAGTTTAATTTATTTTTAACACCTTCTTTTCAAAATATCACATATATTGATCTTATACAATAGAGTTTAATTCATTTTCAATATCTTCTTTTCAAAATATCACATATGGTGATCTCATTGCCTCATCATAAGATTTAGGTTCTATTAACTAGACAGACACTAAATCTTATACCAAAATTTTCAGTCAAAAATACAGTGATAAAATCATCACAAAGCTGTTGTCAATTCTACATCTTTTAATCCTTGTAAGTTCATTTTTATGCTTCTTAGAAATAACTTCATAAGAAGAAACAACATAAGGATCAACAAACATAAATGTAGAAGCATCATTTTGCATATCACTAAACACATTATTTTTCAAAGGAAATTTGCTAAAAAATCAGCAACTCAAGATTCACAAATAGAAAAACTATTTTATAAACAAAAATCTATATGCAACACTCTTTTCACATAACCAATAAAGACAATGTCAAATGTCTTACAACCTTCATTTACTCATTTAAAATCAGGCCAAAGACATCAAAAATTTAAGAAATTTCAAATTAGGAGAAAACCCTTTCTAAAACATATATCAGGTCTTGTCTAACATTTTATGAGGGACCATTAAGAATATAACATGCAAATAAGAAAGCATCCCCCTGCATATTGTTTGATAAACTCGAGCTTAGCGTAGAATTTATCATTTCGTCAAGGGTTATATATAGTTGTTCAGCTACACCATTTTTTTGGAATATAACGCGCACTAAGCTCATGTATAATATCATTTTTCTCACAAATATACTCTAGAGTTTTAGTATTATATTTACTGCCCCTACCATATCCAAAAATCTCTTGATTTTCCTGTCTAATTTATTTTCTACTTCGAATTTCAAGAACATACTTTTAACCTTATCTCTAGATATTAGACTATATACCTTAGTGTATCTTGAAAATTAATACTTTTTTTCCACTTTTTCAAACAGTATTCTTGAAGTTTGTTGAATTTTAATATATTAGTTCAAAAAATTGAATTTTTGTACTAATAATAGATTTCAGTGGTTTCCTTAGATGTTTTGCTTTTACATATACAAGATTTTTGAAAAATCATCAATTTTTATAATAGAAATTAATTCTAATTTTCTATGTCTTTTGATATAAGCAATACTAACATGACATACTCTACCATAACACAAATTGATAGACTTAACAATATAAGCAGAATTTGAAATACTAGCATTATTGATAATCTATTGAACATTGTTCAATACAAATAATTCTCCATGAAGATATCCCTTCCCAAAAAAGTTTCCTCCCTGAGAAATAATTATTTTATCACCTTTAAATATAGTTAAAGGCCTACTTTATTAAGAAGTACTCCAAAAACTATATCACTGCAAGTAAAGTACATACAAAACATTATTCAAGGCTGACGTTTTTTCTGAAGTTACATTATGTAATAAAATTCCTTTATCCATTATTCCTGCAGTAGAGAACCCATGTAAACACAATGGTCATTAGTTGACTCCTCAAAGTCATGGAATAACTCTTTGTTGGCAGAAAAATGTATTGAAGGGTCTGTGTCCAACACCAAATAATATCGTTAGCCACTAGAACAACTACAACAATAATCACTTCATTAGCCTCACCAAGATGAGCTTGACCATCAGCTTGTCTTTCTTACCTTAAGTTCTGTCCTCGTCTTACTTATCAGTGGCTAGCATTATGACTAAGTTTTCCGTAGACAAAAAAAGGATCCTTAGATTTTTGAATTTTAATCTTCGACTTGTTATAGTAATTCTTTTTCTTTAGATATCCCTTTTTTATGAAATTCTTCAGTTGACCTTTGAACATGTCATTCATAGTATTACCAGAAAATTCAATAAGAATCTGTGGAAGAATTAAGTAAAAACCTTTCATCTTATTTTTTCGGCAGTTCGCCTCTTCAGTTCTCATGTGACCAATAAGTTCTTAGGGAGATAATTTTATTTTCTTATATTTCAGTTGATATCTATAATTACTCCAAGTTTGTGGACATTTTTCAAGCACAACACATTAGCCTAAAAACTCTCAAACATCTTCATACCCTTGTTGAGAACACCAACAGTCCAGTTCTCATATTCACAAATTTGTTCTTTGATTAGTTTATTGTCACCATTTGAAACTTAATCCATTGACCACCATATTTCTTATTTCATGCATCATCAACACTATATTTTTTTCTTGAACTAACATATATTTTCTAAGCAAATATTTGATTAACAAATAAATCAAATAAATGATAAGTATTGGTTAAAAATCGTCAGTACCAGGTTTGTTAAATAAAATATAATCAACTTCTATATCTTCAAATAAACTAAGATGTTTATGTGACTAGTGTTTAGAGTTATTTTCATCCAAATACTCAAGCTTTGAAAGATAAGAAAAAATTTTATTTAACGAAATACCCATTTAAAAATATTGTATTCGGAAAATTTCTTTCAAATTATTAGGGAAATAATACAATATTGATATCGGACAAGAATTAAAAATAGTAAGTAAATTATAACAAACACTACGTAATGACAAGTCATTGCCATGAAAGTAATTTTGGCCTGACTTTGATGTTAATAGTTAAGTCCAGTCACTCTCCAAGCTTCTACAGATCTTCCAAACACGTGTACTCGTGGTTGGAAGTTTGGAGTTGCACAAAAAAAGTTGTCTTAATATTCACAATAGGAAGAAAAATATTTCAGACAATACATGAATACGTGAAAGAGATTAAATGAAAGAGATATTTTTGTTTCTCTTCTATATATTTAGTTCACAAATGATACTCCTTAAATAGGAAGAAAAATTATGTTTTCATCAATCATAAGAATGTAAGTAGTTAAAGTAAAATTAATGAACTGAAATATTACTTTTTCTTTGATGAAAATGTTTTAATAATGCAAAGTGATTTCGAGTTTTCTGAATAGTTTCAATATTTTCTTACGAAGTTAAAAGAATAAATGTGAACCATATAAATGAAAGTAGCTCTCCTATTTCACATCAATTTAGGACTTAAATGTTCACTTAGATTAATGACGGAGAATTCTTAGATATTATTATCCTTTGAATTAAATAAAAAGGAATAAAATCTACAAGCCTGAGTCACCAAAACAACTGTTGGAACCAAGAAAAGCTCTATAGGGAAAAAGCTTCTGAAGAATCATTATTGATATAATGGTCTTAAGAGAACTAGTCTCCATGAAATCATGGTCTTCTACCTTAATGCAGCCTCCATAACTTCCAGATGATAACTACAGAATAAAATCAACAAATATGTAACCTAATTATTACTCTATCGAGTACAAGCTCCTACTTGTAGGAGTTGATTACACTAGAGAATACAAGTCATAGATTGATTACAAGAGTACTTGTTATACTTCAAATAAAATACTAAAAATTATTGTTAAATACATGTAGGCCTTTACTACTAATAAATAAATAAAAATTAGTGTTTTTTTAAAAGTAAAATAGGATCCAAAATAAACTCAAACTATATAAATGCATGTCATTTTGGCTTTGGATCTTTTTTTAGTAACAAAATTACTCGAAATATCATACTCATTTTTTTATTTTTAAATATTTTTCCAATGGTAGGATCAATAGACAAAATTATTATAACTCATCTCCTTATAAATCATGAATTTAAAAGGAGTTGGTACCTGCATGAATGATGCAAAGTGAAATAGTACTTAAATTTACAGTAAAAGGAAACATTGAAGCGTGATGACTTGATTTAAATTGAGTTTCTCATATAGTTAAGAAAGTAAAATCAAAGTAAATAGTTAGTAGATTTTTAGTTAATACAAGTCATTCAATCAAAATTCCAACCAATTATAAGCATGCGTCAAACTAAATAACCAAAAGATAAGTAGAATATTGACGTAAATAATATGTTTGACAAAATACTATTTGTATCATTTTTTTTGTATTAAAAATGTAAAGAAATTTTTATTCCAACTCGAAATGTATTCCAAACTCGGAGAAAAAAAAACTAACCATTAGTCTTAACCAATTCCTTTTTATTTTTTAAACTTAGAAGATAACATACTACAAGACATGTAACACACTAAAAAACAGAACATCACGTCAAAAATCAAATAAACGATCTTGGTGAAATATAACTTTTTAAGGAGCAATGAATTGAGATCATAAGTTAAGTATTGTACAAAATTGAAATTGAAAAAACAAAAGAAAATGATCGAGAAGTAAACTTGAATTATCTTCTCCATCTAATTGCAATGATTGTTTGCTTTGAGAAAAACTTGTACAACATAGATATTTTACAGTTAAAGAGCTTTAACAAAGGGGAATTTTTTTCACTACATGTCCCCTTAAGTACATAATATTTAGGCGTTATTTATAACCAAAAAATTGAAGCCTAAAGAATATTTGAAAAGCAAAGAAGGGGGGATAATATCAACAAAATTGGGGATCCAAAATTTGAATTGTTGATCTTTGAAGAGATAAATTCAGAAAAATAGGAGAAAAAATATCTTGAACAAAAGGTAACATGGGTGGGGCTATATTCCCCTAGAATAATTTTAGGGACATGGTGGCGTTTTTGAGGTAGAAAACTTGATGGATTGAGCTGAAAATCCGGTGAAGTTATGGGGGGTTTGAAGTTGCAAGGACAGGGGCTGCTAGGGTTTCCAGTTCATTAGGGAAAGAAATAAATGATAAAGAAAAGAAAAAGAATAGAGGTATTTATTTGAGGGGTTTGGGACCGGGTTTTGTGAACTATAGTGTCTGATTGGATAATATTTGGGCTGAAATTGGGTTTGAAGAAAGAAGTCATTTGTACTTTAGCAAAATACATTTGCTTGAAATAATTCAAAATCGATAAAATTGAAAATAAGATAAATTATATCTAATTATTTATCAAACCTATTAACATTTTAACAATTAATAATTAATTTGAAGTAAAGACATGTTATGTTGAATAGCCGAAGGAGAATAAGGAAAAGGAGAATAAGCAGAAGAAGATTAAGGAGAAGAAGGGGGAGGAGGAGGAGGAGAAGAAAAAGACGACGAACAAGAAGAAGAGGACGATGAAGAAGGAGGAGGGGGAGGGCAAGGGGAAGAATTAGAACAAGAGGAACAAGAAGAAGACGAGAAGGAGGAGAATGATGAAGAGGAATAGGAATAGGAAGAGAAAGATGAAGTGGAAGTGGAAGAAGAGGAAGGGAGGAAGGAGGAGAAGGAGAATAGATTCAATATTTTTATAACAATACAGAATTATTCAAAACATTTTTGAGGTACTTTTACCTGATAAATAGTAAAATTTCCTAGAAAATAGATTGAAAACATTTTAAATTTTATGAAACAATTATTCTACTTTGTTTGGAACTAAAGAAGCTTGAAGAATTAATCAACCCTCTCCTTTTTAGCTAGGGATGATAGAAAAGAGTTAGGCAAAAGTATGTCACGACCCCAAATACACCCTAGACGTGACATGACATACAAGACCCCCGCAAGGTCCTGCAAAACTCATTGAGCATACTTCATCAAAGATAATAGAACAAAGAGTTTTAAAGGAAGTATTTCAAATAAAAGAGTTTTACAAAATGTAGCACAAGTCTAACATAAGTCTCAAAGCCATATATTACATAATAAGGTAGTGATTGAGACGTAAACCATAAATTATATACAAAATCTGAAAAGAAAATACATGATAGCAATAGAATAATCTCTGTCCTCGATACATGAGGACTCGTCACCTTAAGGTAAAAGTTTTTGTATTGAAATGTAACTGTTGCAACAAATAGGAGAATCTTCGTAGTTCAGTTGGTTGACTGCCTAAACTTTCATCTTATTGGTAGGATTCAATTCCCCACATTGTAATATTCACCATTCATAAAGTCTCTCATCACCTTCAAGTACCAAAGGGTAACAAGAAATTGTCGATTGAGTAAACTACCATAAATAGTATAATTTCAATCTATCTATATATAAAATAAGTCTAAATATGGACAAAGTGATATGACACCTCACTATGGCCTCCATTTATATTTGTCTTTTTTCCTTTTTTTAATCTTTTCCTTCATTTTCTAACAAACAATTATGCATTTAATATTTAATAATTAAATAAAATTCACATATTTGCTATATCCAATTATGTTTCATGAGTTACTAAAAAATTCTATCTATTTGCATTCTCTACTTAAATACCATATCGATTGACCAACCTCCTTTTACCAAATTTTTCATGATTTAATCCAGCTATAAATAACAATCTTCCATAAAGTTGTTAGCTACTAATTTTTATTTTCACATTATTCTATTTTTAATCAATATATCTTCTTCCTTTTAAATGTTTTTCTTTGGTTCATCATCATGTGGTTAACAATCAAAAGAGATGATACAGAAAAAGTCTCCTCAACTTCTTTTACAAAATTTTCCATGATTTAATCCATCTATAAATAACAATCCTCTATAAAGTTGTTAACTACTCATTTTTATTTTCTCCTATTTGTTTTAATCAATATATATTCTTCCTTTTAATGTTTTCTTTCGTTGGAATTTTGGTTAATCAACGTATGGTTAATAATCATTTAGAAAAAGTGATGTGACAAGCAAAAGTTCATCATATGAAAAGAACGTTCGGTTGTAGTAAATTTATCAAAGAAAAATGGTCAAAGTTCTTTTATTCTGTTTCATCAGAAAATGTTCAATACGGTGGCCAAGATCATCAAGAGAGATAGTCAAATTAGTTTGATAAAGTAAAAGTTTTAATATTATATATGTACATACACATGTTTTGTACTTATTTTAGTACCCGTTAGATAGCTATATGTCCAGTGCTAGATGCTATTACAAAATTTTTGGAACATTCTACTAGTCATAACATTGATGGACTACAATTTTGGTGGAAGTAGCTTGGGTTATTCTGCCACCCGCATGCTACTCTATGCAAGAGATCATATTTTGCTAGAATTTTTTTATGCTTTAAACTATGATATTCACATGTTTCATGACAAATCTTACCCTACTCTTTAATGGCCCAACAAGTGGCAAAATCTTAACAGCCTATGTAGGTAAAATGGTTTTGATCGGAGGCTAAGCTTGTGAAGGTCAACAATGATGGTAGGAAAGAGAGTCGAGCGATTTAGAATAAAGGGTAACTTATAGAAACTTCAGTAGTCTAGGATTTAATTAGCTGCTTAGATGCATACTCGTTTGCAATATTATAAATTATCAGACATTGATGCGTCCAAATATGTTCAGATGTATGTACATCACGATTCATGAGGTAAAATTAGTGGTAATTTGTTATTGATTATATTCAACAATGGATTGCATGTATATAGTATATATAGGCAAACCTTGATCATCTCCCTTGCTTTCCTCACATCTCGATCATCACACTGCATTGTATCCTGTATCTGGGATATATAGAAAAACATTTGTTGCCTGATATAGCTTAATTTGAAATATAGGATGAAATTATTAATTAATCATGTAAATATTAGTATTTCTAACTATAGAAAGAACTAGTAAATATTTTTTAAAAATTGTGTAGTTAGGTAGTTTTTCCTAGATTGAAGGAGTAGTTAGGGAGAATTAAGTCATTTTTGCTCTATTTTAGACTATTTTAATGAGTAATGCATCTCAATACATTTAACTCTAAATTTGGGACATGATAAATAAAAAGATGGTATAATAAATAATTATTGAGAGTATAGATTGGATTAGTAGATATGGGATGAATATAGGAGAAACTACTTAATTATACAAACATTACTATCTTATTTTCTAATTCTTTCTATGTTTTGAATTAACTACATTTTAATCTCACTACACAATTTCATAGAAGATTTCAAGTTAGAAATATATAGATATGCGAAGATATACATTATATAAATGTATCTTGTCTGATCACATGTATCTGAGATGCGGATATGCAAGCGAGATACGAGAGTTGCGAGTGAAACGGGAGATAGCAAGCAAAAATTTTCTATGTATCTCATATAAATGTGTATCCAGTTGGATACAATATATCTAGAACAAATTATACCTAATTGTATCTCATTTATCTCAAGATACATGAATCTTAAAACATATTTGGAACACACCAAAATTTGGTAAAGTTCATAATTTGAAAACTAGTATATCTCGATAACGAACCTCAAAATGAAATAGGCTAACTAAAGTCTGTCATGTGTTTAAAGAGTTATTAAATAGTTAATGATGTGTTAAAATGATGAATAATGTCTTAAGGGGTAATATCTAAAGAGTTTGTATGTTGAACGTCAAAGAACATCCAAGATGTTTGGAAGCTAGTCTTGTATGTGCTAGTGTGCCTTTGCATGTTTTATGTGTTGTTTGATATCCAAAATGATAGGGGAGGGTCCTAAGACCTAGATGAGCATGTTTATCGTAGAAACATCTGGGTACGACTCCTGAAGGACCACCCCAAGGGTCCTTGAGAAGGACCGAAACCCTAGCAAGAAAACGACCAAAGATTGTCAAACAACGACCCCTTATCGACGCTACTTATGTCAATCCACGCTCCGTCGTTTGGGGGAATATCTCAACACTTAGTTGTGGGAGCTTATCACCCAGATTTTGACTTTCCAAATGACGCCCAGCAGGATGGGTCGTCGTTCAAACGATGCACAGTAGCTTCAGTACGTCGTTTGGAGCCTGGAACACTGCTAATATTTTCTACAAGCTTAGGGGTGAATTGGGAAATTCATCACATGTCCTAATTAACTAGTAATAGGTAGTTTTAGGGGTTTTTAGTTATTCTAAGTTAGTTTATACCCCTAAGACCTAAGTTAGACTTCACTTTTATAAATCATAACCCCTGTCTTAAGACACGATCGAAGCTTGAACTCCATGAAGAGCTAGGATTAAAGATTTTCAGTGGTTTCTTCACCAAATCCCTTGGGTTTTCTCCTTTTAAGGTATGCTAGTTCATCCTTTATTCTTCTCTCATTCAAGGAGCCAATCCAAAGGCTTTTCAAAAAGGTTTCAAATTCTTAAATTCTTATATTTTTAATTCTAAGCATGGGTCTTTGAATGAAAGGTTTTAATGGAAGGATTATGATGTTTTCAATATAAAGTGATGGTTTTATGATAAAAAAACTCAATGACCCCATGAACATGCCAATTTTTAAAATTGGGCTTATGAAGTGGGTTTAATGTATATGATTAGACAATATTAGGGTTTTGTTTTTATTATGTGGTATTGTGATTATCTAGTTCCATTTATGCCTTATTATGATGATTTATTTTAGAATTGAGAAAAGGTGATCAAGTCTTGGATAAAGGGTAAGTTGATCTATGTTGTTTAGTTCTTATTGAATTGATCTTGAGTGGTATGGTCCACTTAAGGTGGTGGTGTTTACTTGATGTATATGATTATATATGTGAATTGTGATTATGGCTTTGAAGGAATTGAATATGAAGTAAATTGATGTTATGATGTATATGGATGAGATGTTTTATGAAGTTGAGAATATGTGTCTTGAAGAAGCTATGTCTCAATGAAGTACAATGTGAATGTGAAGCATGATAGTGTATGAATTATGATTTATGTAGTATGATAATATTTAAAATTCAGTGTTATGAATATGGTGGTTATGTTAAGAATGTTGTCACATATACTCACATGCACACACTTTGAATGAATGAATGAAGTTAATGAATGAAAATGGGGGATTCTAAGGTAGACACTATTCGTGCGTAGAGATGAAGTGTCTAGTACCAACCCTACTATTCCTAAGAACTCTATTAAATGAAAAAGGGGGAGTTCGGATTAAAGAAGATCCTAGAGATATTAGTGCCCCAGTTCCGTATTACAACCTAGAATTTTAGTCGGAACGGATTTGTGTGGCCATAAATTTCGGGGAATAACAACACTAGAAGAAATTCTAGTATATTTGTCAGGTAAATTGCCTCATTCATGAATTTTTTGCATGAACTTCATGAATTTGACATGAAAATTACCTATTTATTTTATGCATTTCCTTCGCCTAATGGTCTTATTAATAGTACTACTCTACCTTTTATTTTCTTCGTTAAAGACTGTTTTGCTCAAGATGTTAATTTTTTCCACATTGGTGGGAGAAAAGAACTTTTAAATGATTAAATATAGAAGAAATTATATGTTGTTAAAGGGGTTAAGAAGATTTCAACTCTTGTCTTACCGTTGTCGGTCATTCGACTCAAGTTGGACTTTTGCAAATATCCATTGAGAAATTTTTGTTTTGGACAGAAAAATAAACCCACAATATTTCTCGTGGCTGCATGAATTGAAGTGCGTACAACACATTAATGCACGGTGAAGATACGCGTCTCTTCAGTCAAGGGTGTGCACTAGAAGTTTTAACTGCACTTGGACACGTGTCACTGCACAGATACAACACAGCCTAAAAAATGTAATTTTACACAAATTTTAATGCGACGAAGAACCTTCTAAAGTTTACTACTAGGATTATAAGTATATCTACTTGATATACTAACAACATAAATTATATCTGGACAAGTAAAGATCACCATAAGCATTACAGTCCCAATTATTTTAGCATATTTCATTTGAGAAACACTAGAATCTTTATACTAATACAAGTGAATGCTAGGATCATGAAGAGATCTCCCTAAACTACATCAAAATAATTAATTTTTTTAAACTTGATTTTAATGTAATGAGATTGACACAAAGAAATCGTCAATATTTCTTTTCATTTTGATTCCTAAAATTACATCTACTTCATAATGATTTTACATTTGAAACTTAGTAGATAAAAAGTTCTTAGTTTCATCAATAACATACATTTTTGGATAAAAATTAACAAGTCATATACATATAATCACGCAATTTGAACCTTTCATTTCGGAATAATCATAGGTATAAGATTAATTAACAAGAAAATCACTATCCACTAATGTGATATTAGACTTTTCATACCGCTGCTTAGGTGTCTAGTTTACTCCATATAAGGACTTACTCAACTTGAATATTGAATTATCTTCTCCTGGAACCACAAAACCTTTGGGTTGATTTAAATATAACTATTCATCTAGGTAACCATTTAAAAATATTATTTTGATATCCATCTTATCACTAAATCATGAAAAGTGGATAAAGCAATAGGACTCCTAATGGTCATTATTTTTGTCACAAGAGAATAAATATCAAAATAATCAACATCTTTCTTTTCGTTATAACTCCTCATCAATATTCTAGCCTTATATTTATCAATTGTAGCTTGGTCTCAATTTCTTCTAATATGTCCACTTGCTACATATGAATTTACAATCTTTAGGCAAATCAGACAAGTCTGAAGTGTGATTCGAAACTATAAAGTTTAATTTATTTTTCGCACCTTCTTTTCAAAATATCACATATATTGATCTCATACTATAGAGTTTAATTCATTTTTAATATCTTCTTTTCAAAATATCACATATGGTGATCTCATTGCCTCATCATAAGATTTAGGTTCTATTAACTAAACAGACACTAAATCTTATACCAAAATTTTCAGTCAAAAATACAGTGATAAAATCATGACAAAGTTGTTGCAAAAACTACATCTTTTACTCCTTGTAAGTTCATTAATTGCTTCTTAGAAATAACTTCATAAGAAGAAACAACATAAGGATCAACAAACATAAATGTAGAAGCATCATTTTACATATCACTAAACACATTACTTTTCAAAGGAAATTTTCTAAAAATTCGGCAACTCAAGATACGCAAATAGAAAAACTATTTTAAAAAAAAAAATCTATATGCAGCACTCTTTTCACATAACCAATAAAGACAATGTCAAAAGTCTTCCAACCTACATTTACTCATTTAAAATCAGGTTGTCTTACCTTAGCCAAAGACCTCAAAACTTACAGAAATTTCAAATTAGGAGAAAACCCTTTCTAAAACATATATCAGGTCTTGTCTAATGTTTTATGAGGGACCATTAAGAATATAACATTCAAATAAGAAAGCTTCCCCCTACATGTTGTTTGATAGACTCGAGCTTAAAAGCATAGAATTTATCATTTCGTCAAGGGTTTTATATATTTGTTCAACTACACCATTTTGTTGGAATATAACGAGCACTAAGCTTATGTATAATATCATTTTTCTCACAAAAATACTCCAGAGTTTTCGTGTTATATTAACTGTCCCTACGAGATCCAAAAATCTCTTGATTTTCCTGTCTAATTTATTTTCTACTTCGAATTTGAAGAACATACTTTCAACATCATCTATAGATATTAGACTATATACCTTAGTGTATCTTGAAAATTAATACTTTTTTCACTTTTTCAAACAGTATTGTTGAAGTTTAATGAATTTGAATATATTAGTTCAACAAATTGAATTTTTGTACTAATAATAGATTTCGCAGGTTTCCTTACATGATTTGTCTTTACATATACAAGATTTTTGAAAAATCATCAATTTTTATCGTAGAAATTAATTATATTTTTCTATATCTTTTGATAGAAGCAATACTAACATGACATACTCTACCATAAAACAAATTAACAGACTTAACAATATAAGCAGAGTTTGAAATACTAGCATTATTGATAATCTATTGAACATTGTTCAATACAAATAATTCTCCACTAAGATATCCCTTCCCAAAAAAGTCTGCTCCCTGAGAAATAATTATTTTATCACCTTTAAATATAGTTAAAGGCCTACTTTATTAAGAACTACTCCAAAAACTATGTCTCTGCAGGTAAAGTAAATACAAAACATTATTCAAGGCTAAAGTTTTTTCTGAAGTTACATTATGTAAAAAAATTCCTTTATCCATTATTCCTGCAGTAGAGAACCCATTTAAACACAATTGTCATTAGTTGACTCCTCAAAGTCATGGAATAACTCTTTGTTGGCACAAAAATATATTGAAGGGTCTGTGTCCAACACCAATTAATATTGTTAGCTACTAGAACAACTACAACAATAATCACTTCATTAGCCTCACCAAGATGAGCTTGACCATCAGTTTGTCTTTCTTACCGTAAGTTCTGTCCTTGTCTTACTTATCAGTGGCTAGCGTTATGACTAAGTTTTCCGTAGACAAATAAAGGATCCTTAGATTTTTGAATTTGAATCTTCGACTTGTTAAAGTAATTCTTTTTCTTTATATGTCCCTTTCTTATGAAATTCTTCAGTTTGCCTTTGAACATGTCATTCATAGCATTACCAGAAAATTCAATAAGAATCTGTGGAAGAATTAAGTAAAAACCTTTCATCTTATATTTTAGACAGTTCGCCTCTTCAGTTCTCATGTGACCAATATGTTCTTAGGGAGATAGTTTTATTTTCTTATATTTCAGTTGATATCTATAATAACTCCATGTTTGTGGAAATTTTCCAAGCACAACTCATTAGCCTAAAAAGTCTCAAACATTTTCATACCCTTGTTGAGAACATCAACAGTCAAGTTCTCATATTCACAAATTTGTTCCATGATTAGCTTATTGTCACCATTTGAAACTTAATCCATAGACCGCCACATTTTTCTTTCATGCATCATCAACACTATATTTTTTCTCGAACTAACATATATTTTCTAAGTAAATAATTGATTAACAAACAAATCAAATAAATGATAAGTAAGTGGTTAAAAATCGTCAGTACAAGGTTTGTTAAACCAAATATAATCAACTTCTAAATCTTCAAATAAACTAAGATGTTTATGTGACCAGCGTTTAAAATTATTTTCATCCAAATACTCAAGCTTTGAAAGATAAGAAAAATTTTATTCAACGAAATAGCCATTTATAAATATTGTATTCGGAAAATTTCTTTCAAATTATTAGGGAAATAATACAATATTGTTTTCGGACAAGAATTAAAATAGTAAGTGAATTATGACAAACACTACGTATTGACAAGTCACTGCCATGAAAGTAATTTTGGCCTGACTTTGATGTTAATTATTGAGTCGAGTCACTCTTCAAGCTTCTATAGATCTTCCAAACACGTGTACTGTAACGACTTGTTTAGTCGTTTTGAGCAGCAGATTTTGTTTCTGGAAAAACTGGCTGAGACGACGGAACCCACGATGGACCGTCATGGGCACGACGGACCGTCGAGGGGGTCTCGTTCCAAAATACTTAGAATTCTGAAATTTGGGTACTAAAATCGACTCTCTGAACTTCGTAACGGAATGGCAGGACGGACCGTC
>NC_028641.1:12251320-12274174 GCF_001406875.1 Solanum pennellii | reverse complement strand
TAGTTTAGTAATTTGATCATAGATGTTCTTGTGGTGATGACTTCCAGATTTTGGGGAATAATAGATGTTGAATTTTAGAAGTTATTGAATTGGTTTTTATTAATGAGTTTAAGTCTTCCGCATTACTTTCTGTTGATATTATAATGAAATGTTAGGGTTTAGATTGGTTGGTTCGCTCACATTGGAGGGTAAGTGTGGGTGCCAGTCGCGGCTCGGTTTTGGGTCGTGACATGTACTCGTGGTTGGAAGTTTGTAGTTGCACGAAAACAATAGTCTATATATTTTGTTCACAAATGATACTCCTTAAATAGGAAGAATATTTATGTTTTCATCAATCATAAGAATGTAAGTAGTTAAAGTAAAATTGATGAACTGAAATATTACTTTTTCTTTAATGAAAATTTTTTCATAATGCAAAGTAATTTCGAGTTTTCTTAATAGTTTCAATATTTTCTTATGAAGTTAAAAAAACTATCACATGAATGAATGTGAGCCATATAAAAGGAAGTAGCTCTCCTATTTCACATCAATTTAGGACTTAAATTTTCACATTGATTAATGACAGAGAATTCTTAGATGTTATTATGCTTTGAATTAAATAAAAAGGAATAAAATCTACAAACCTGAGTCACCAGAACAACTGTTGGAACCAAGAATAGCTCTATACGGAAAAAGCTTCTGAAGAAGGTAAGCAAAGCTTCTAAGAATCATTATTGATATAAGGTCTTCAAAGAACTAGTCTCCATGAAATCATGGTCTTCTACCTTAACGCAACCTCCATAACTTCCAGATGATAACTACACAATAAAATCAACAAATATATTACATTATTATTACTCTATCGAGTACAAGCTCCTACTTTTAGGAGTTGATTACACTAGAGAATACAAGTCATAGATTGATTACAAGAGTCCTAGTTATACTTCAAATAAAATACTAAAAATTATTGTTACATACAAGTAGGCCTTCACTACTAATAAATAAATAAAATTAGTGTTTTTTTCACTAAAATAGGCTCCAAAATAAACTCAAACAATACAAATACATGTCATTTTTGCTTGAAATAATTCAAAATCGATAAAATTGAAAATGAGATAAATTATATCTAATTATTTATCAAACTTATTAACCTTTTAAAAATGAATAATTACTTTGAAGTAAAGACCTGTTATGTTGAATAACCGAAGGAGAATAAGGAAAAGGAGAATAAGCAGAAAAAGTTGAAGGAGAAGAAGGGGGGGGAGGAGGAGGAGAAAAAAAAGACGACGAACAAGTAGAAGAGGACGATGAAGAAGGAGGAGGGGGAGGGGAAGGGGAAGGGGAAGAATTAGAACAAGGGGAACAAGAATAAGACGAGAAGGAGGAGAATGATAAAGAGGAATAGGAATAGGAAGAGAAAGATGAAGTGGAAGTGGAAGAAGAGGAAGGGAGGAAGGAGGAGGAGGAGAATAGATTCAATATTTTTATAACAATATGGAATTATTCAAAACATTTTTGAGGTACTTTTACCCGATAAATAGTAAAATTTCCTAGAAAATAGATTGAAAACATTTTAAATTTTAAGAAACAATTATTCTACTTTGTTTGGAACTAAAGAAGCCTTGAGAATTAATCAACCCTCTCCTTTTTAGCTAGGGATGATAGAAAAGAGTTAGGGCCAAAAGTAGGTCATGACCGCAAATACACCCTAGACGTGACATGAAATACAAGACCCCGCAAGGTCCTGCAAAACTCATTGAGCATACTTCATCCAAGATAATAGAACAAAGAGTTTTAAAGGTAGTATTTCAAATAAAAGAGTTTTACAAAATGTAGCAGAAGTCTAACATAAGTCTCAAAGCCATATATTACATCATAAGGGAGTGATTGGGACGTAAACCATAAATTACATACAGAATCTGAAAAGAAAATACATGATAGCAATAGAATAATCTTGTCCTCGATTCATGAAGACTCATCACCTTAAGGTAAAAGTACTCGTATTGAAATGTAACTGTTGCAACAAATAGGAGATTCTTAGTAGTTCAGTTGGTTGACTACCTAAACTCTCATCTTATTGGTAGGATTCAATTCCCCACATTGTAATATTAACCATTCATAAAATATCTCATCACATTCAAGTACCAAAGGGTAACAAGAAATTGTCGATTGAGTAAACTACCATAAATAGTATAATTTCAATCTATCTATGTATAAAATAAATCTAAATATAGACAAAGTGATATGACACCTCTCTACGGCCTCCATTTATCTTTAACTTTTTCCTTTTTTTAATCTTTTCCTTCATTTTCTAACAAACAATTATGCATTTAATAATTATATAAATTAACATATTTCCTATATCCAATTATGTTTCATGAGTTACTATAAAATTCTATCTATTTGCATTCCCTACTTAAATACCATGTCGACTGACCAACCTCTTTTTACCAAATTTTTCATGATTTAATTCATCTATAAATAACAATCTTCCATAAAGTTGTTAGTTACTAATTTTTATTTTCACATTATTCTATTTTTTAATCAATATATCTTTTTCCTTTTAAATGTTTTCCTTTGGTTCATCATCATGTGGTTAACAATCAGAAGAGATGATAGAGAAAAAGTCTCCTCAACTTCTTTTTACCAAATTTTCCATTATTTAATCCATCTATAAATAACAATCCTCAATAAAGTTGTTAACTACTCATTTTTATTTTCACCTATTTTTTTATATTCTTCCTTTTAATGTTTTCTTTCGTTGGAATTTGGTTAATCAACGTATGTTTAATAATAATTTAGAAAAAGTGATGTGACAATTTATAATAACTTTGATAAAGATTATAGATATATTCTTCAAAATTTTATTTTACGCCAAGCAAAAGTTCATCATATGAAAAGAAAGTTCGGTTGTAGTAAATTAATCAAAGAAAAATGGTCAGAGTTCTTTGATTCTCTTTCATCAGAAAATGTTCAATAGGGTGGCCAAGATCATCAAGAGAGATATTCAAATTAGTTTGATAAAGTAAAACTTTTAATATAATATCTGTACATACACATTTTTTGTACTTATTTGAGTACCCGTTAGATAGCTATTTGTCCAGTGCTAGATGCTATTACAAAATTTTGGGAACATTCTACTAGTCATAACATTAATGGACTGCAATTTTGGTTGATGTAGCTTGGGTTATTTTGCCACCCGCATGCTACTCTATGCAAGAGAGCATATTTTGCTAGAATTTTTTTATGCTTTCAACTCTGATATTCACATGTTTCTTGACAAATCTTACCCTACTCTTTAATGGCCCAACAAGTGGCAAAATCTTAACAGCCTATGTAGGTAAAATGGTTTTGATCGAAGGCTAAGCTTGTGAAGGTCAACAATGATGGCAGATACTCGTTTACAATATTATGAATTATCAGACATTGATGCGTCCAAATATGTTCAAATGCATGTACATCACGATACATGAGGTAAAATTAGCGGTAATTTATATAGATTATATTCAACTATGGATTGCATGTATATAGGATATATAGGCAAACCTTGATCATCTCCCTTGCTTTCCTCACATCTCGATCATCACACTCCATTGTATCTTGTATCCTATGAGACATGTGAAGATATAGTGTATTTCACATGTATTTGAGATATATAGAAAACATTTATTGCCTGATATATCTTACTTTGAAATATAGGATGAAATTATTGACTAATCATGTAAATATAAGTATTTCAAACTATAGAAAGAACTAGTAAATATGGTTTAAAAATTGTGTAGTTAGGTAGTTTTTCCTCGATTGAAGGAGTAGTTAGGGAGAATTAAGTCATTATTGCTCTATTTTAGGCTATTTTAATGAGTAATGCATCTCAATACATTTAAATCTAAATTTTGTACATGATAAATAAAAAGGTGGTATAATAAATATATATTTGAAAGTATAGATTGGATTAGTAGATATGGGATGAATATAGAAGAAACTACTTAATTATACAAACTTTACTATCTTATTTACTAATTCTTTCTATGATTTGAAATAACTACATTTTAATCTCACTACACAATTTTGTAGAAGCTTTCATGTTAGATATATATATGCGAAGATATACATTATATAAATGTATCTTGTCTGATCACATGTATCTGAGATGTGGATATGCAAGCGAGATACGAGAGTTGCGAGTGAAACGGGAGGGAGCAAGCAAAAATTTTCTATGTATCTCATATAAATGTGTATCCAGTTGGATACAATATATCTAGAACAAATTATTCCTAATTTTGATCTCATTTATCTCAAGATACATGAATAAGAAAACATATTTGGAACAAACCAAAATTTGGTAAAGTCCATAATTTGCAAACTAGTATATCTCGATAACGATCCTCAAAATGAAATTGGCTAACTAGATCCTGTCATGTGTTTAAAGAGTTATTAAATAGTTAATGATGTGTTAAAAAAATGAATAATGTCTTAAGGGGTAATTTTTAAAGAGTTTGTATGTCGAAGGTCAAAGAACGTCCAAGACGTTTGGAAGCTTGTCTTGTATGTGCTAGTGTGCCTTTGCATGCTTTTTGTGTTGTTTGGTATCCAAAATGATTGGGGAGGGTCCTAAGACCTACATGAGCATGTTTATCATAGAAACATCCTGGTACGAATTCCGAAGGACCACTCCAAGGGTCCTTGAGAAGGACCCAAACCCTAGAAGGAAAACAACCAAAGATTGTCAAACAACGACCCCTTATCAACGCTACTTATGTCAATCCACGCCCCGTTGTTTGGGGGAATAGCTCAACACTTAGTTGTGGGAGCTTATCCCCCAGAATTTGACTTTCCAAACGACGCCCAGCAGGATGGGACGTCGTTCAAACGATTCACAGTATCTTGAGTCCATCGTTTGGAGCCTGCAACACTTCCAATATTTTCTACAAGCTTAGGGGTGAATTGGGAAATTTATCCCATGTCCTAATTAACTAGTAATAGGTGGTTTTAGGGGTTTTAAGTTATTTTAAGTTAGTTTATACCCCTAATACCTAGGTAAGACTTCACATTTCAAAATCATAACCCCTCTCTTAAGACACCATCGAAGCTTGAACTCAATGAAGATCTAGGATTGAAGATTTTGAGTGGTTTCTTCACCAAATCCCTTGGGTTTTCTCCTATTAAGGTATGCTAGTCATCCTTTATTCTTCTCTCATTCAAGGAGCAAATCCAAAGGCTTTTCAAAAAGGTTTCAAATTCTTAAATTTTTATATTTTGAATTCTAAGCATGGGTCTTTGCATGAAAGGTTTTAATGGATGGATTATGATGTTTTCAATATAAAGTGATGGTTTTATGATAAAAAAAACTCAATAACCCCATGAACATGCCATGTTTTAAAATTGGGCTTATGAAGTGGGCTTAATGTATATGATTAGACTATATTAGAGTTTTATTTTTGTTATGTTGTATTGTGATTATCTACTTCCATTTATGCCTTATTATTATGATTTATTTGAGAATTGATAAAAGGTTATCAATTCTTGGATGAAGGGTAAGTTGATCTAGCTCTCATGGTCTATGTCGACAAAAGCTAGCCCCCACAAATGAATGTATTGAAATAAGTCTTCTTAAGGGTGTACTACTTAGGGTAGGTGGTGGAATGGGACACTATTTATCCTTCGCACAAGTAGACATTTGAGGAAGTTTTGGTGTGTCCTTATATGAAAATGTATGAATGGTTTACTATATAATGTTAATCAGGTAAGTTGACTTTATGTCTAATGTTAATGAAGCATGTTGGTCTTATGCCTAAAGTGATGAAAGCTATGTAAATGATGAATGCGATGTGCCTAGTCAATGGTGATTCTCAAGGAGCACTAAGGTGGGAGTAATAGTATGGGATGATACTTTCACATTGCACTAAGTATAACTTGGGGGTTGTCTTGGAGGTTGGTCTTTATGAGAAGTTCGTAAAGACTTGTATGTTTCCTCTAGTAATTTTAGTAATGAGTGTTGACATGTTAAATTGAAATGGAGCATGCTTATCTTTGGTAGTCTTAAGGATCCTTAAGTGTGTAATGAAGAGGTTGAATGGGCGGTCACTTCATGTCTTATCTAGGTGAGTCTTTGGATAACTTTTGATAGGAAGGTCTAAATGATAAAAATGGGTTACTTGATGAATATGACTAAATGTTTAGGTTAAGGAAGTTTTAGTTGTATATGAAATGATGCTTTGTAAACTTGATTCATGAAGGTTTTACTAAAATAGCGTGAAAGTACAATGTCCTTTTAGCATGTTTTTGAATATTACTATACTTAATACAAAGTTTGTACTAACTCTATATTCTTCTATATTTCAATAAGTATAAGTTGAAGACAAGTGAATGTTCTTAAAAGGTCAAGCTTTGGAAGTTGATTCTCTCAAGATTTATATGTCCTGATATGTTTGAGGACATGAACTATGTTTCTTTTAGTCTCTTTCATTTAATACATTGTTTAAGACTTAGTATGTTTCTTTTAATGTAAAGGGTCGTGACCCTATGATATTAAGACGTGTCTAAGATTGCTTGAGATGCATTTTGTTATTTTTGTATATTTTTTTCTTATGAATCATTGAACCTCCTAAGAAAACAAAGGAGAAAGAGAGGTACAAAAAACGCAAATGAACAAAGAGAGACGACAAAATTGTGCTATCTCTATTTATTATAAAGAACCCACAACTGACTTAGTTGATTAGATATGATGGATTTTTATATTATTTTAGGCATAGACTAGTTGTATACTTGTTATGCCTCATGCCATTATAGAATCCAAATAGTCAAGTTTTAATTTCTTAGTGGTCTAGCATTAGAGTGGAAAAGTAGTCTAGAAGTTCCTTAGGTTTGATATTTTTATACCTTAAGTCCTGAGAGTTCAGTCTCCAAGGGATGAAAAATTTGTAGTCTCTCTTTGTTCATTTGTGCTTTTTCTACCTCTCTTCCTCTTAAGTTTGTTTAGGAGGATCAATGGTTCACTAGAAAACAAATTTATAAAAATAACCAAATTAATCTCAATTCATTCTCATACACAACCAATATCACAGTACATATTCGAAAAAAAGGATTGAATGCCCATCACATACCGAAAGTAGTAATTGGTTCATTGTCAATTCCTAACTCTTGTTGTGGTTGCACAAAAGGTTGGGACACAATTTTCTCACAATAAGATGCTAGCGCATATTTAGAGCATGGGATTATTAGACAATGCTTATAATCTATGTTCTGAATTTGCGCTAGCATCTTATTTTGAGAAAATATTTTCCCTATCTTTATGCAATCATAGAGAGAGTTCAAGATTGATATTGAAGATCCTAGTTACTAATATCGGAATATGCTAAGTTTTTCAGTCATTTTTTAAATATACTTCTTGTGTAGAAGAACGGAATTAAGATTGATTTTTTTCTTTTTTGTAAATCTACTTTCTAGTGAATGGTTGAACCTCCTAAATTGAGTGAGGAGGATGTGAGGTAGAAAAAGCACAAATGAAAACAAAATCCAGAGCAAAGTTAATAAAACTGGTAGTCAAAGGTAATGCTCAAAATTGGGGTGGATGTTCATGGAAAGTTCATTGTTTTCATACAAAGACTTGGTGAAGAAGGAAAGTTTACCACACAAATGTACTACAATTTCATTTGATATTGTCAATCCCTGAAACTTATGGGAATATAGATCTCATCTAGCTAATGATTCTATGTTGTAATGCGGAATTGGGACATTGCTCGTTCTTGAATTATCTTTAGTCATTGTGTGTGCACGTTATGTATTTTGAGAATAAAGGTATCATATATGGTGCTTGCTGTCTAAGTTTATCTCTTTTGGGTATAGTATAAAACAAACATGGCTTATTCTAGCTTCAACAACTCACACATTATTACACCCAACCTGAATAATATTTTTAGGGTGAACCCATCGGTTTCCCCTTAAAGTTTGCATGAAATTTCCCATAAACACTTTAATTATGCTTTGTTTATTTTGAACACCTGTAGTAGTCATTTACTGTGTCATTTCGACACTATTTATATTCCCAGATCCAACTAAAGCGCGTGTTGACTAAACCCATCGGTTTCCCCTTAAAAGCATAGAATTTATCATTTCGTCAAGGGTTTTATATATTTGTTCAGCTACACAATTTTATTGGAATATAACGAGCACTAAGCTCATGTATAATATCATTTTTCTCACAAATATACTCCAGAGGTTTCGTATTATATTTACTGCCCCTACCAGATCCAAAACTCTCGTGATTTTCCTGTCTAATTTATTTTCTACTTCGAATTTGAAGAACATACTTTCAACCTCATATATATATATTAGACTATAGACCTTAGTGTATCTTGAAAATAATTACTTTTTTCCACTTTTTTAAACGGTATTCTTTAAGTTTGTTGAATTTGAATATATTAGTTCAAAAACATGAATTTTTGTACTAATAATAGATTTCAAAGGTTTCCTTACATGTTTTGCTTTTACATTTACAAGATATTTGAAAAATCGTCAATTTTTATCATAGAAATTAATTCTTTATTTCTAAGTCTTTTAATAGAAGCAATACTAACATGACATACTCTACCATAACACAAATTAATAGACTTAACAATATATGAAGAATTTGAAATACTAGCATTATTGATAATCTATTGAACATTGTTCAATACAAATAATTCTCAACGAAGATATCCCTTCCCAATAACGTCTCCTCCGTAAAAAATAATTATTTTATCACCTTTAAATATAGTTAAAGTCCTACTTTATTAAGAAGTACTCCAAAAACTATATCTCTGCAGGTAAAGTATATACAAAACATTATTCAAGGCTCAAGTTTTTTCCGAAGTTACATTATACAAAAAATTTCCTTTATCCATTATTCCTGCAGTAGAGAACCCATGTAAATACAATTGTCATTAGTTGACTCCTCAAAGTCATGGAGTAACTCTTTGTTGGCACAAAAATGTATTGAAGGGTCTGTGTCCAACACCAATTAATATTGTTAGCCACTAGAAAAACAACAAAAATAATCACTTCATTAGCCTCACGAAGATGAGCTTGACCGTCAACTTGTCTTTCTTACCGTAAGTTTTGTCCTTGTCTTACTTATCAATGGCTAGCATTATGACTAAGTTCCGTAGACAAAGAAAGGATCCTTAGATTTTTGAATTTGAATTTTCGACTTGTTAAAGTAATTCTTTTTCTTTATATGTTCCTTTTTTTATGAAATTCTTCAGTTTGCCTTTGAACAAGTCATTCATAGCATTACTACAAAAATTCAATAAGAATCTGTGGAAGAATTAAGTAAAAACCTTTCATCTTATTTTTTAGACTGTTCGCCTCTTCAGTTCTCATGTGACCAATAATTACTCCAAGTTTGTGGACATTTTTAAAGCACAACACATTAGCCTAAAAACTCTCAAACATCTTCCTACCCTTGTTGAGAACATCAACAGTCAAGTTCTCATATTCACAAATTTGTTCCATGATTAACTTATTGTCACCATTTAAAACGTAATCCACTGACCACCATATTTTTTCTTTCATGCATCATCAACACTATATTATTTCTCAAACTAACATATATTTTCTGAGCAAATATTTCATTAACAAATAATTCAAATAAATGATAAGTAATTGGTTAAAAATCGTCAGTATAAGGTTTGTTAAACAAAATATAATTAACTTCTAAATCTTCAAATAAACTAAGATGTTCATGTGACTAGCGTTTAAAATTATTTTCATCCAAATACTCAAGCTTTGAAATATAAGAAAAAAAAATTTCAACGAAATAGCCATTTATAAATATTGTATTCGGAAAAATGCTTTCAAATTATTAGGGAAATAATACAATATTGATATCAGACAAGAATTAGAATAGTAAGTGAATTATGACAAACAATACGTAATGACAAGTCACTGTCATGAAAGTAATTTTGTCCTGACTTTGATGTTAATTGTTAAGTCAAGTCACTCTCCAAGCTTCTACAGATCTTCCAAACACGTGTATTCGTGGTTGAAAGTTTGGAGTTGCACAAAAACAGTTGTCTAAATATTCACATTAGGAAGAAAAATATTTCAGACAAAACATGAATAGGTGAAAGAGATAAAATGAAAGAGAAATTTTTGTTTCTCTTCTATATATTTAGTACACAAATGATACTCCTAATATAGGAAGAATATTTATGTTTTCATCAATCATAAGAATGTAAATGGTTAAAGTAAAATTAATGAACTGAAATATTACTTTTTCTTTGATGAAAATTTTTTCATAATGCAAAGTAATTTCGAGTTTTCTTAATAGTTTCAATATTTTCTTACGAAGTTAAAAAAACTATCACATGAATGAATGTGAGCCATATAAAAGGAAGTAGCTCTCCTATTTCACATCAATTTAGGACTTAAATTTTCACATAGATTAATGACAGAGAATTCTTAGATGTTATTATCCTTTGAATTAAATAAAAAGAAATAAAATCTACAAACCTGAGTCACCAGAACAACTGTTGGAACCAAGAATAGCTCAATAGGGAAAAAGCTTCTGAAGAAGGTAAGCAAAGCTTCTAAGAATCATTATTGATATAAGGTTCTTCAAAGAACTAGTCTCTATGAAATGATGGTCTTCTACCTTAATGCAGCCTCCATAAATTCCAGATGATAACTACAAAATAAAATCAACAAATATATTACATAATTGTTACTCTATCGAGTACAAGCTCCTACTTGTAGGAGTTGATTACACTAGAGAATACAAGTCAAAGATTGATTACAAGAGTCCTAGTTATACTTCACATAAAATACTAAAAATTATTGTTAAATACAAGTAGGCCTTCACTACTAATAAATAAATAAAAATTATTGTTTTTATTAAACTAAAATAGGCTCCAAAATAAACTAAAACAATACAAATGCATGTCATTTTGGCTTTGGATCGATTTTTAATAACAAAATTACTCGAAATATCATACTCATTTGTTTATTTTTAAATATTTTTCCAATGGTAGGATCAATAGTGAGAAAATAATTACAACTCATCTCCTTATAAATCATGAATTTAAATGGAGGTTGTACCTCCATGAATGATGCAAAGTGAAATAGTACTTAAATTTACACTAAAAGGAAACATTGAAGCGTGACGACTTGATTTAAATTGAGTTTCTCATATAGTTAAGAAAGTAAAATCAAGGTAAATAGTTAGTAGACTTTGAGTTAATAGAAGTCATTCAATTAAAATTCCAACCAATTACAAGCATGCGTCAAACTAAATAACCAAAAGATAAGTAGAATATTGACGTAAATAATATGTTTGACAAAATACTATTTGTATCTTTTTTTTTGTGTTAAAAATGCAAAGAAATTTTTTTTCCAACTCAAAATGTATATAAAACTTTGAGCAAACAGAAACTAACCATTATTCTTAACCAATTCCTTTTTAATTTTTAAACTTAGAAGATAACTTACTACATGACATGTAACATACTAAAAAATAGCAGATCACGTCAAAAATCAATTAAAGGATCTTGGTGAAATATAACTTTTTAAGGAGCAATGAATTGAGATGATAAGTTAAGTATTGTACAAATATGAAATTGAAAAAACAAAAGAAAATGAGCGAGAAGTAACCTTGAATTATCTTCTGCATTTGATGGCAATGATTGAAAAATGATTGTTTGCTTTGAGAAAAACTTGTACAACATAGATATTTTACAATTGAAGAGCTTTACCACAGGGGAATTTTTTTCATTACATGTCCCCCTAAGTAAATACAATTTAGGCTTCATTTATAACCAAAAAATTTAAGATATTTGAAAAGCAAAGAAGGGGGGATAATCTCAACAAAATTGGGGATCCAAAATTTGAATTGTTGATCTTTGAAGAGATAAATTCAGAAAAATAGGAGAAAAAATATCTTGAACAAAAGGTGAAATGGGTGGGGCTATATTCCTCTAGAATAATCTTAGGGACATGGTTACGTTTTGAGGTAGAAAACTTGATGGATTGAGCTCAAAATCCGGTGAAGTTTTGGGGGGTTTGCATTTTGCAAGGGCACGGGCTGCTAGGGTTCCCAGTTCATTTGGGAAAGAAACAAATGAGAAAGAAAAGAAAAAGAATAGAGGTATTTATTTGAGGGGTTTGTGCCCGGGTTTTACGAATGATAGTGTCTGATTGGATAATATTTGTGCTGAAAGTGGGTTTGAAGAAACAACTCATTTGTACTTTAGCAAAATACATTTGCTTGAAATAATTCAAAATCGATAAAATTGAAAACGAGATAAATTATATCTAATTATTTATCAAACATATTAACCTGTTAACAATTAATAATTACTTTAAAGTAAAGACCTGTTATGTTGAATAACCGAAGGAGAATAAGG
Organism: Solanum pennellii; assembly: GCF_001406875.1. NCBI lineage: Eukaryota > Viridiplantae > Streptophyta > Magnoliopsida > Solanales > Solanaceae > Solanum > Solanum pennellii. Next base: position 12,261,815 of record NC_028641.1, on the reverse strand, counting down.
AAAAGGAGAATAAGAAGAAGAAGATTAAGGAGAAGAAGGGGGAGGAGGAGGAGGAGAAGAAAAAGAAGACGAACAAGAAGAAGAGGACGATGAAGAAGTTGGAGGGGGAGAGGAAGGGGAAGAATTAGAACAAGAGGAACAAGAAGAAGACGAGAAGGAGGAAATGATGAAGAGGAATAGGAATAGGAAGAGAAAGATGAAGTGGAAGTGGAAGAAGAGGAAGGGAGTAAGGAGGAGGAGGAGGAGAAGGAGAATAGATTCAATATTTTTATAACAATACAAAATTATTCAAAACATTTTTGAGTTACTTTTACCCGATAAATAGTAAATTTCCTAGAAAATAGATTGAAAACATTTTAAATTTTAAGAAACAATTATTCTACTTTGTTAGGAACTAAAGAAGCCTGAAGAATTAATCAACAAATAGGAGAATCTTAGTAGTTCAGTTGGTTGACTACCTAAACTCTCATCTTATTGGTAGGATTCAATTTTCTACATTGTAATACTAACCATTCATTAAGTCTCTCATCACCTTCAAGTACCAAAGGGTAACAACAAATTGTCGATTGAGTAAACTACCATAAATTGTATAATTTCAAGATATCTATCTATAAAATAAGTCTAAATATAGACAAAGTGATATGACACCTCTCTATGGCCTCCATTTATATTTATCTTTTTTTCCTTTTTTAAATCTTTTCCTTCATTTTCTAACAAACAATTATGCATTCAATAATTAAATAAATTAACATATTTAATCCAATTTTTTCATGATTTAATCCATCTATAAATAACAATCTCCCATAAAGTTGTTGGCTACTAATTTTTATTTTCACATTATTCTATTTTAGTAACCAATATATATTCTTCCTTTTAAATGTTTTCCTTTGGTTCATCATCATGTGGTTAACAATCAAAAGAGATGATACAGAAAAAGTCTCCTCAACTTCCTTTTACCAATTTTTCCATGATTTAATCCATCTATAAATAACAATCCTCTATAAAGTTGTTAACTACTCATTTTTATTTTCTCCTATTTTTTTATCAATATATATTCTTCCTTCAAATTTTTTCTTTCGTTGGAATTTGGTTAATCAACGTATGGTTAATAATCATTTATAAAAAGTGTTGTGACAATTTATAATCACTTTGATAAAGATTATAGATATATTCTACAAAATATTATTTTACGCCAAGCAAAAGTTCATCATATGAAAAGAACTTTCGGTTGTAGAAAATTAATCAAAGAAAAATGGTCAGAATTCTTTGATTCTGTTTCATCAGAAAATGTTCAATACAGTAGCCAAGATCATCAAGAGAGATAGTCAAATTAGTTTGATAATGTAAAAGTTTTAATAATATATATGTACATACACATTTTTTGTACTTATTTTAGTACCCGTTAGATAGCTATATGTCCAGTGCTAGAAGCTATTACAAAATTTTGGGAACATGCTACTAGTCATAGCATTGATGGACTACAATTTTGGTGGATGTAGCTTGGATTATTCTGCAACCCGCATGCTACTCTATGCAAAAGATCATATTTTGCTAGAATTTTTTTATCTTTCAACTATGATATTCACATGTTTCTTGACAAATCTTACCCTACTCTTTAATGGCCCAACAAGTGGCAAAATCTTAACAGCCTATGTAGGTAAAATGGTTTTGATCGGAGGCTAAGCGTGTGAAGGTCAACAATGATGGTAGGAAAGAACTAGTAAATATGGTTTAAAAATTGTGTAGTTAGGTAGTTTTTCCTAGATTGATGGAGTAGTTAGGGAGAATTAAGTCATTATTGCTCTATTTTAGGCTATTTTAATGAATAATGCATCTCAATATATTTAACTATAAATTTGGTACATGATAAATAAAAAGGTGGTATAATAAATAATTATTTGAAAGTATTAGTAGATATGGGATGAATATAGGAGAAACTACTTAATTATACAAACATTACTATCTTATTTACTAATTCTTTCTATGATTTGAAATAACTACATTTTAATCTCACTACACAATTCCATATAAGATTTCAAGTTAGATAAATATATGCGAAGATATATATTATATAACTGTATCTTGTCTGATCACATGTATCTCAGATGCGGATATGCAAGCGAGATACGAGAGTGGCGAGTTAAGCGGGAGGGAGTAAGCAAAATTTTTCTATGTATCTCATATAAATGTGTATCCAATTGGATATAATATATCTAGAACAAATTATACCTAATTTTAATCTCATTTATCTCAAGATACATAAATCTGAAAACATATTTGGGACACACAAAAATTTGGTAAAGTTCATAATTTGCAAACTAGTATATCTCGATAACGACCCTCAAAATGAAATGGGCTAACTAAAGCCTTTCATTTGTTAAAAGAGTTATTAAATAGTTAATGATGTGTTAAAATGATGAATAATGTCTTAAGGGGTAATTTCTAAAGAGTTTGTATGTTGAACGTCAAAGAACGTCCAAGACGTTTGGAAGCTAGTCTTGTATGTACTACTGTGCCTTTGCATGTTTTATGTGTTGTTTGGTATCCAAAAATGATAGGGGAGGGTCCTAAAACCTATATTATCATGTTTATCGTAGAAACATCCGGGTATGACTCCCGAAGGACCACCCTGAGGGTCCTTGAGAAGGACCCAAACCCTAGCAAGAAAACAACCAAAGATTGTCAAACAACGACCCCTTATCGATGCTACTTATGTCAATCCACGCCACGTCGTTTGGGGGAATAGCTCAACAAATAGTTGTGGGAGCTTATCCCCCAAAATTTGACTTTACAAACGACGCCCACCAGGATAGGCCGTCGTTCAAACGATGCACAGTAGCTTGAGTCTGTCGTTTGGAGCCTGCAACACTGCCAATATTTTCTACAAGCTTAGGGGTGAATTGGGAAATTCATCCCATGTCCTAATTAACTAGTAATAGGTTGATTTAGGGGTTTTTAGTTATTTTAAGTTAGTCTATACCCCTAAGACCTAAGTTAGACTTCACTTTTCAAAATCATAACCCCTCTCTTAACACACCATCGAAGCTTGAACTCAATGAAGAGCTAGGATTGAAGATTTTGAGTGGTTTCTTCACCATATCCCTTGGGTTTTCTCCTATTAATGTATGCTAGTTCATCCTTTATTCTTCTCTCATTCAAGGAGCCAATCCAAAGGCTTTTCAAAACGGTTTCCAATTCTTAAATTCTTATATTTTGAAATCTAAGCATGGGTCTTTGCATGAAAGATTTTAATGGATGGATTATGATGTTTTCAATATAAAGTGATGGTTTTATGAAAAAAAACTCAATGACCCCATGAATATGCTAATTTTAAAATTGGGCTTATGAAGTGGGTTTAATGTATATGATTAGACAATGTTAGAGTTTTGTTTTTATTATGTTGTACTGTGATTATCTACTTCTATTTATGCCTTATTATGATGATTTATTTGAGAATTGAGAAAAGGTGATCAAGTCATGGATGAAGGGTAAGTTCATCTATGTTGTTTAGTTCTTATTGAATTGATCTTGAGTGGTATAGTCCACTTATGGTGGCGGTGTTTGCTTGGTGTATATGATTATATATGTGAATTGTGATTATGGCTTTGAAGGCATTGAATATGAAGTAAAGTGATGTTATGATGTATATGGATGAGATGTCTTAAGAAGTTAAGAATATGTGTCTTGAAGATGCTATGTCTAAATGAAGTACAATGTGAATGTGAAGCATGATAGTGTGTGAATTATGATTTATGTAGTATGATAATGCTTAAATTCAGTGTTATGAATATGGTGGTTATGTGAAGAATGTTGTCACATATACTCACATGCAAACACTTTGAAAGAATGAATGAAGTTAATGAATGAAAATGGGGGATTCTAAGGTAGACACTATTCGTGAGTAGAGATGAAGTGTCTAGTACCAACCCTACTATTCCTAAGAACTCTAGTGAATGAAAAAGGGGGTGTTTTGGGTGGACACTCTTCATGAGTTGAGATGCAGTGTTTAGTAGCAACCTCAGTATTCCCAAGATCTTTCCAAAATATGGTTGGGGGTTGGATACTCTTCGTGAGTTGAGATGTAGTATAAAGAAGTAATTTTGTAGCTATTAGTGATCTTCATGAGTTCAGATGTAGTACTTAATACCAATTTCTTAACCTATAGTTAATGAATGTCTAAGACTCAATCGAAGAGTCATGCTCAGCAGCGAAAGGATTTGAAGAAGGGGTGGATATTATTTGTGAGCAGAGATGTCGTATCCAATGCACCTCTAGAGATGAGTACTCTCGTGAGTAGAGATGTAGTACTTAGAAGAAATCTCCTTATCCCTTAACTATGTGCCCACATATGTTTATCTATAGGAGATCCAAGTAAAGACTAAGAGAATGACCCTACTTTAGGCAAGTGGGGATCCTTCATCCGGTAGGGGATATACCGGGATTCCATGTCTAGCTCTCATGGTCTTTGTCGACTAACGCTAGCCCCCACAAACGAATGTAGTGAAATAAGTCTTCTTAAGGGTGTACTACTTAGTGTAGGTGGTGGAATGCGACGCTATTTATTCTTCGCACAAGTAGACATTTTGAGGAAGTTTTGGTGTGTCCTTATATGAAAATGTATGAATGGTTTACTATATAATGTTAATAAGGTAAGTGGACTTTATGTCTAATGTTAATGAAGCATGTTGGTCTTATGTCTAAAGTGATGAAAGCTATGTAAATGATGAATGTGATGTGCCTATTCTGGTGATTCTTAAGGAGCACTAAGGTGGGAGTAGTAGTATGGAATGCAACTTTCACATTGTACTATGTATAACTTGGGGGTTGTCTTGGAGGATGGTCTTTATGTGATGTTTGTAAAGACATGTATGTTTCCTCTAGTATTTGTAGTAATGAGTGTTGACATGTTAAATTGAAATGGAGCATGGTTATCTTTGGTAGTCTTATGGATCCTTAGGTGTGTAATGAAGAGGTTGAATGGGCGGTCTCTTCATGTCTTACCTAGGTGAGTCTTTGGATAACTTTTGATAGGAAGGTCTAAATGATAAAAATGGATTACTTGATGAATGTGACTAAATGTTGAGGTTAAGGAAGTTTTACTTATATATGAAATGATGATTTATATACTTGATTCATGAAGGTTTTTCTAAAATAGCATAAAAGTATGTTTCAACTACAATGTCCTTTTAGCATGTTTTTACATATTACTATACTTAGTACAATGTTTGTACTAACTCTATATTCTTCTATATTTCTGTAAGTATAGATGGAAGACAAGTGAATGTTCTTAGAAGGTCAAGCTTGGGAAGTTGATTCTCTCAAGATTTGTATGTCGTCATATGTTTTAGGACATGAATTATGTTTCTTTAGTTTCTTTCTTTTAATACATTGTTTTAGACTTAGTATGTTTCTTTCAATGTAAAGGGTCGTAACCTTATGATATTAAGATGTGTCTAAGATGGCTTGAGATTCATTTTGTCATTTTTGTATATTTTTTTCTTATGAATCATTGAACCTCCTAAGCAAATTTAGGAGGAAGAGAGGTAGAAAAAAACACAAATGAACAAAGAGAGACTACAAAATTGTGCCATCTCTATTTATTATAAAGAACCCACAACTGACTTAGTTGATTAGATATGATGGATTTTACATTACTTTAGGCATAGACTAGTTTTGTGCTTGTTATGCCTAAGGCGATTATAGAACTCAAAATAGTCAAGTTTTAATTTCGTAGTGGTCTAGCCTCAGAGTGGAAACGTAGTATAGAAGTGCCTGAGGTTTGATATTTTTATACCTTAAGGCTAGAAAATTAAGTCTCCAAGGGATGAAATTTTGTAGTCTTTCTTTGTTCATTTGTGTTTTTGCTACCTCAATTCCTCTTAAGTTTATTTAGGAGGTTCAATGATTCACTAGAAATTTTTTTTACAAAAATAACTAAATTAATCTCAATTTATTCTTATACACAACCAATATCACTGCATCCATTCGAAAAAACGACTGAATGCTAATCACATACCGAAAGTAGTAATTGGGATCTTCAGTGTCAATTCCTAACTCTTCTTTTGGTTGCACAAAAGATTGGGACACAATTTTGTCACAACAAGATGCTAGCGTAGATTTAGATCATGGGATTATTAGACAATGCTTATATTCCATGTTCTGAATTTGCGCTAGCTTCTTATTGTGAGAAAATATTTTCCCTATCATTTTGCAATCATAGAGAGAGTTCAAGATTGATATTGAAGATCCTAGTTACTATTTGTGGAATATGCTAAGTTTTTCAGTCATTGTTTTTAATATACTTCTTGTGTAGAAGAACGAAACTAAGATTGATGTTTTATTTTTTGTAAATCTACTTTCTAGTGAATGGTTGAACCTCCTAAATACACTGAGGAGGATGTGAGGTAGAAAAAGCACAAATGAAAACAAAATCCAGAGCAAAGTTGTTAATAAAACTGGTAGTCAAAGGTAATGCTAAACATTGAGGTGGATGTTTAAGGAAAGTTCATTGTTGTCATCCAAAGATTTGGTGACGAAGGAAAGTTTATCACACAAATGTACTACAATTTCCATTGATATTGTCAATCCCTCAAACTTATGGGCATATAGATCTCATCTATCTAATAATTCTACGTTGAAATGCGGAATTGGGACATTGCTCTTTCTTGAATTATCTTTAGTCATTGTGTGTGCACGTCATGTATTTTGAAAATAAAGGTATCATGTATGGTGCCAGCTGTCTTAGTTTATCTCATTTGGGTATAGTATCAAAGAAACATGGCTTATTCTAGCTTCAACAACTCACACATAATTACACCCAACCTGAATATTATTTTTAGGGTGAACCCATCGGTGTCCCCTTAAAGTTGGCATAAAATTTCACATAAACACTTTAATTATGCTTTGTTCATTTTGAACACCTGTAGTAGTCATTTACTGTGTCATTTGAACACTATTTATATTCCCAGATCCAACTAAAGCATGTGTTGACTAATGCTTTTTCTGGAAAAAAAGACAAATATTTAAGTGAAGTGTGGACTTTTTTCTTAAAATAAAAAAATCACTTTTAATTCCTTTTTTTCTCTAGATCTGCAATCCCATGCCCTAGACCTCATTTCTTCATCACCTTCTTCCTAAACTCCACCAAGTACGTCATAATCTCTAAACAATCTCTGTAATTTCGTTCTTCTTATTTGGTGCCTTGAAATTATTATCTTTTTCTTTTAATAATTTTACTGCAATTTTTTTTAAAATAATAATTTCTTCTCATCCATTTTCTATATTTAATCTCTCCTTATCGCAATCCATTTCCTCCATCTTTTATTTCTTTTCTATTAAGTTTTTTTTTCTTTTACAAAAACTCATTATATATGTAGTAGGAGATACAACTATAAGAACTCACCTTTTTGAAATATTTATTTCCATTGTAGTCAGAGATGATCCGATGATTATAAATTAAATAATATCATTACTTATTTCTCCTCTAATGGATATAGTGCAAAAGAAGTGGCAAAATATATTTTTTCTGTACTTAAATTATTATTGAATGATGGATAAAAAAATAAATTATATATTCAGGGAACAAGAAAAATCTAAGTAGTATAAATGCCCAGCAAAAACTATATATTTCTCAAAATTTGGGTGGTGATGAGGGGTGGTCTATGATGGCAGAGAAAAAGAGCGAGGGGGAAGGAGTAAACAAAATAATCAATGGAGAGTGGTGAAAGATTGCAGAGAGAAATAGTGTGGAAGAAGAAGAAAGAGAAAAAAAAGAATTCACCAAAAAATCTTCTTAAACGCGCATAAAATACGTGTTGCACAATTACTATGTTGAGTCAGCAAAAAGCGTCTAAATGACAATGTACACCCCTACATAAGGTATTTAAAATGAACAAAGTGTAATTAAAGTGTCTAAGTGAAATTTTGTGCAAAATTTAATAGGTCGCCGATGGATTTCCCCTTATTTTTATATTGATTAACATTTTACATACTTTGTGATGTAGTCGATATGTTCTTGAGATTATAAAGTCCATGAAAATTTGTTCACCTTTTGGGTCAACAAATAACCCTAAGGAGAAAACTTCCCGCTCTTGAACTTCCCAAGCATAAGCAGTTGAATTCCATTGGTAAGATTGTAGTGATGAAAGTGTATAAAAGGAAATTGGTGATATGTCAGTACACATGGGCTCTATAGCAACATATATACTATAAAATTAGTAGAGCTAGTGTTCACAAATGCATCACCAATTTCATGTCATGTAATTTCATTAGCTACAATCTTATTAATGCAATTGTCACACCGTGCACCACTAATGTTTGGGAACATTAACAGTGGCGGATCTAGGATTTAAAGGTTGTGGGTGCTCACTTCCTTAAACATAAACCTTTTAGCAATCATATAGTATAAACTATACTAACTGAATCTCTTCAATAAAAAAAGGCCCTTAATTAGGAAAAGGAAAAAGTGTAACAAAAAAAAAGAAAAAAAAAGCCCTTAATTAGATAGAAAAAGGAAAAAAATTTAAAAAAAAAAAGAAAAAAAAAGGTGCAAAATTCGCTGCACAAAGAAAAGTAGGAAAAAGTGTAAGAAAAAAAAAGGTTAAAAAAAGAAGCCCTTAATTAGATAGAAAAAGAAAAAAAATTAAAAAAGAAAAGAAAAAAGGGTGTAAAATTCGCTGCAAAAAGAAAAAAGAATAATGGGGCGAGTGGGATTTGAACCCTACAAGTGTGCTTTGCGGGACTCTGGTTTACATGTGTAAACCATCGCGCCCATGACTGCTTTCATACTATTGGTTCTAATTTAATTTTTAATTACGGATTTATTATATTTTATATATATTTATATATATCTACAGAAAAAATTCGGAGTCAATGGGTGCTCGAGCACCCGAAATTCGCTTACTGGGTCCGCCCCTGAACATAAAGAGGAGAAATTTCGTCCTTGCAGTTACTATTTGATCCAAAAGGTGAATAAATATGCATATCCTTATTTTTTTATCTCAACAATATATTGATTGTATCTTAAAGAATGTGAAATGTTAATTAGAAACAAAATAACATATGCTTTATTTATGATCAAGTGCGGGTTGATGACGCCAGAATAGGCGAGAGATGACTTTGATAATATACCAAAGAGAAATGAATCAAGAAAGTTGTATTGAAAAGGATACCTTTAATTTTTAAGGCCATAGCTTGCGCACAAGAACAAAAGAGGATCCTAGAGATATTAGTGCTCCAGTTCCGTATTACAAACTTGAATTTTTAGCCGGAACGGATCTGTGTAGCCATAAATTTTGGGGAATAAAACCACTAGAAGAAATCCTAGTATATTTGTAGGTTAAAATTACCTCGTTCATGAATTTGTTGCATGAACTTCATGAATTTGACATGAAAATTACGTATTTATTTTATGCATTTCCTTCGCCTACTGGTCTTGTTAATAGCACTACTCTACCTTTTATTTTCTTCGTTAAAGACTGTTTTGCTCAAAATGTTAATTTTTTTCACATTGGTGGGAAAAACAAACTTTTAAATGATTAAATATAGAAGAAATTCTATGTTGTTAAAGGGGTTAAGAAGATTTCAACTCTTGTTTTACCGTTGTAGGTCATTCGACTCAAGTTGGACATTGGCAAATATATCCATAGAGAAATTTTTGTTTTGGACAAAAAAAATAAACCCACAATATTTCTCGTGACTGCATGAATTGAAGTGCGTACAACACATTAATGCACGGTGAAGAGACACATCTCTTTAGTTAAGGGTGTGCACTAGAAGTTTTAACTGCACTTGGACACCTGTCACCGCACAGATACAACACAACCTTAAAAATGTTATTTTACACAAATTTTAATCAGAAGAAGATCCTTCTAAAGTTTACTACTAGGATTATAAGTATATCTACTTGATATACTAACAACATAAATTATATCAGGACAAGTAAAGATCACCATAAGCATTACTGTCCCAATTATTTTAGCATATTTCATTTGAGAAACACTAGAATATTTATACTAATACAAGTGAATGCTAGGATCATGAGGAGATCTCCCTAAAATACATCAAAATAATTAATTTTTTTAAACTTGATTTTAATGTAATGAGACTGACACTAAGAGAAATCGTCAATATTTCTTATAATTATGATTGCTAAAATTACATCTACTTCATAATGATTTTTCATTTGAAACTTAGTAGACAAAAAGTTCTTAGTTTCATCAATAACATTCATTTTTGGATAAAAATTAACATGTTATATACATATAATCACGCAATTTGAACCTTTTTGTAACGACCTGTTTAGTCGTTTTGAGCAGCAGATTTTATTTCTGGAAAAACTGTGTGAGTCGACGGAACCCACGACGGACCGTCATGGGCACGACGGACCGTCGAGGGTGTCTCGTTCCAAAAGACTTAGACTTCTGAAATTTGGGTACTGAAATCGACTCTCTGAACTTGGCGACGGACCTGCAGGACGAACCGTCGTGGGCACGAC